>NW_027522380.1:192310-295835 GCF_052094955.1 Ictidomys tridecemlineatus | reverse complement strand
TTTAAGATCCTTCTGCACCCCAGTCCCCAACCTCTGCTGTCTGTAAAAGTCATTCTACAACTCAGTCTCCATCCTCTGCTCTCTGCAGAATTTCTTCTGCACACAAGTCTCCAAAATCTCTTCTCTGCAATAGTCCTTCTGCACCCTAGTCTCCAAACTTTGCTCTCCGAAACAGTCCTTCTGTACTGCAGTTTCCAAACTCTGCTCTCTGTAATGGTTCTTCTGCACTCAAGTCTCCAACCTCTGCTCTCTGTAACAGTCCTTCTACAAATCAGTCTCCAACCTCTGCTTTCTGCAAAAGTTCTTCTACACCCCAGTCTCAAACATCTACTATCTGCAACAGTCCTTCTACACCCAAGTCTCCAACCTCTACTCTCTGCAAAGATCCTTCTGCACCCCAGTCTCCAACGTCTGCTCTCTGTAACAGTCTTTCTGCACTCCACTCTCCAACATCTGGTCTCTATAAGATCCTTCTGCACCCCAGTTTCCAAACTCTGCTCTTTTGGCATTCCTTCTGCACCCCAGTGTCCAAGATCTACTTTCTATAACAGTCCTTCCGTACCGCAGTCTCCAAACTCTACTCTCTGTAATGATTCTTTTGCACCTCAGTCTCAAACCTCTGCTCTCTGTAACCGTCCTTCTGCACCCGAGTCTCCAACCTCTGCTCTATGCAACAGTCTTTCTGCACCCCAGTCTCCAAACTCTGCACTCTGCAACATTCCTTCTGCACCCCAGTATCCTACCTCTGCTTTCTAACAATCCTTCTGCACCTCAGTCTCCAAACTCTGCTCTTTGCAATGGTCTTTCTGCACCCCAGTCTCCAATCTCTGTTCTCTGCATAAGTCCTTGTGCCCCACAATCTCCAACATCTGCTCTCAGATATAGTCCTTCTGTAAAGCAGTCTCCAACCTTTGTTCTCTGTAACGGTCCTTATGCACCCCAGTCTCCAACTTTTGCTTTCTGTATCAGTTCTTTTGCACCCCAGTATCTAACCTTGCTCTCTGTAACAGTCCTTCTTCACCTCAGAATCCAACCTCTGTTCTCTGCAACAGTCCATCAGCGCCCTAATCTCCAACCTCTGCTTTCTGTAACAGTCCTTCTGCACCTCAGTGTCCAAACTCTGTTCTCTGTAAGGGTTCTTCTGCACCACATTCTCTAACCTCTGCTTTCTGTATAAATTTTTCTGCACCACATTCTCCAAACTCTGTTCTCTGTATCATTCCTCTGCACCTCAGTCTGCAACCTCTGCTCTCTTTAATAGTTATTATGCACCCTAGTCTCCAACCTCTGTTCTCAGTAACAGTCTTTGTTCACTTCAGTCTTCAACCTCTGCTCTCTGTAAGTTCCTTCTGCAACCCAGTCGACAAACACTGCTTTCTGTAACAGGCATTCTTCCCCCCAGTCTCCAACCTCTGCTCTTTGTAAGAGTCCTTCTGCTCCCCAGTCTCCAACCTCTGCTCAGTGCAACGATTTTTCTTAAACCCAGTCTACAACGTCCGCTCTCTGCAACAGTCCTTTTGCACACAAGTCTCCAACATCTGCTCTCTGCTACAGTCCCTCTGAACCTCAGTCTGAAACCTCTGCTCTCTGCAACTATCCTTCTGCACCCCTGTCTCCAAAGTCTGCTGTTCGCAACAGTCCTTCTACACCCCAGTCCCCAACCTCAGTTCTCTGAAAGATCATCCTGCACCACATTCTCCAATCTCTCCTCTCTGTAACAGTCCTTCTGCACCCCAGTCTCCTCCTCTGCTCTCTGCATGGATCCTTCTACTTCTCAGTATCCAAACTCTGCTCTCTGCAATGATCCTTCTGCACCCCAGTCTCCAAACTCTACTCTCTGTAAAAGTCCTTCTGCACTGTAGTTTCCAACCTCTGCTCTCTGTAACAGTCCTTAAGTACCACAGTCTCCAACCTTTGCTCTCTTTAATAGTCCTTCTGCAACCCAGGCTTCAACCTCTGATTTTTGAATCAGTCCTTCTGAATACCAATCTCCTACCTCTGCTCTCTGTATCTATCCTTCTGCACTCAGTCTCCAACCTGTGCTTTCTGCAACAGTCCTTCTGCACACCAGTCTCCAACCTTTGCTCTCTGTAACAGTCCTTCTATACCGCAGGCTCCAAACTCTGCTCTCTGTAACAGTCCTTCTGCACCAGAGTCTCAACTCTCTGCTTTCTGTATCAGTCCTTCTGCAACAGGAATTCCAAACTCTGCTCTCTGTAACAGTCCTTCTGCACCTCTGTCTCTAACCTCTGAACTCTGCAACCTTAATTCTGCTACCCATTCTCTAACTTCTGCTCTTTGTAACTGTTCTTCTGCACCCCATTCTCTAACCCCTGCTCTCTGCAACAGTTCTTCTTAACCACAGTCTCCGACTTCTGCTTTCTGTAACGGTCATTCTGCACCCCAGAATCAAGCTCTACTTTCTCTATCAGTAATTCTGCACCCCAGTCTTCAAAATTTGCTATCTGTAACATTCTTTCTGCACCTCAGTCTCCAACCTCTGCTCTCTGCAACAGTTATTCTGCACCCCAGTCTCCAAACTCTGCTCTCTGCAACAGTTCTTCTGAACACCAGTATCCAACATCTGCACTCTGAAACACTTCTTCTCAACCCTAGTCTTCAAACTCTTCTCTCTGTAACAGTCCTCCTGTATTGTAGTCTCCAAAGTCTCCTCTCGGTAACGGTCGTTCTGCACCCCAGTGTCCAAATTCTGCTTTCTATATCAGTTCTTCTGCACCCCAGTCTCCAACATCTGCTATCTGCAACAGTCCTTCTGCAATCCAGTCTCCAACATCTGCTCTCTGCAACAGTTCTTCTGTACTTCAATCTGAAAACTCTGCTCTCTGCAACGACCGTTCTGCATACCAGTCTCCTACCTCTGCTCTCTGTGACAGTCCTTCTGCACCTCAGTCTTCAAACTCTGCTCTCTGTAAGATCCTTCTGCAACTCAGTCTTTAAATTCTGCACTCTGTAACAGTCCTTCTGCACAACAGTTTCCAACCTCTGCTTTCTGTACCAGGACTTCTGCACCCCAGTCTCCAACCTCTTCTCTCTGCAACGATTCTTCTCCACCCCAGTCGCCAGATTCTGATCTCTGCAACAGTCCTCTGCACCCCAGTCACCAAACTCTGCTCTCTGTAAAAGGTCCGTCTGCACCTCAGTCTCCAACCGCTGCTCTGTGTAACAGTCCTTCTGCCCCCCAGTCTCTAAAATCTACTCTCTGCCACAGTCCTTCTGCACCCCCAGTCTTCATAATCTGCTCTCTGGAACAGTCTTTATGCACCCCAGTCTTAAAACTCTGCTCTTTGCAATGATCCTTCTGGACCCCAGTCTCCAATGTCTGCTCTCTGCAACAGTCCTTCTGCAACACAGTCACCAACCTCTTCTCTATGTAAGATCCTTCTGCACTGCAGTTTCCAAACTCTGTTCTCTGTAACATTTCTTTTCCACCGGAGTCTCCAACCTCTGTCCGCTGCAACAGTCATTCGGATCCCCAGTCTCCAAGATCTGCTCTCTGTAACACTCCTTCTGTACCGCAGTACACAAACTCTGCTCTTTGTAATGGTCCTTCTACACCACAGTCTCCAACCTCTGCTTTCTGTAACAGTCCATCTAAATTATAATATCCAAACTCTGTTCTCTGTATCTTCCTTCTGCACCTCAGTCTCCAACCTGTGCTCTATGTAAGAGGCTTTCTGCACCCCAGTCTCCAACCTCTGCTCTCAGCAATGATCCTACTGCACCCCAGTCTCCAACATCTCATCTTTGCAACAGTCCTTCTGCACCTCAGTCTCAAACTTCCACTCTCTGTAAGATCCTTCTGCACCCCTGTATCCAAGTCTCCTCCTTGCAACGATCCATCTTCACCACAGTCACCAACCTGTGCTCTATGTAATAGGAATTCTGCACCTCAGTATCCAACCTCTGCTCTATGTAACAGTCTTTCTGCACCCCAGTCTGCAAACACTGCTATCTGCAAAAGTCTTTCTGTACTGCAGTCTTCAACATCTGCTCTCTGTAATGGTCTTTCTGCACCCCCAGACAACAACCTCTGCTTTCTATATCAGTCCTTCTGCACTCCAGTATGCAACTTCTGCTCTTTCTAAGAGTCCTTCTGCACCTCAGTATCCAATCTCTGCTCTCTGCAACAGTCCTTCTACACTCCAGTCTCCAACCTCTGCTCTCTGCAACAATCCTTCTGCACCCCTGTCTCCAAACTCTGCTCTCTGCAACAGTGTTTCTGCACCCCAGTCTCCAACCTCTGTTCTCTGCAACGATCCTCTGGACCCTAGTCTCCAAACTCTACTCTCTGCAACAGTCCTTCTGCACCAGAGTCTACAACTGCTGCTCTCTGTAAGATCTTTCTGCACTCCAGTTTACAAAATCTGCTCTCTCGGACATTCCTTCTTCATCGCAGTCTCTAAACTCTGCTTTCTGCGAGGGTCCTGTGGCACCCCAGTCTCCAACCTCTGTCCTCTGTAACAGTCCATCTGAACCCCAGTATCCAACCTGTGCTCTCTGTAACAGTCCTTCTGTACCGCAGTCTCCAAACTCTGCACTCTGTAACAGGCCTTCTGCATCACAGTCTCTAAACTCTTCTCCATGCAAGGATCCTTCTGCACAGCAGTGTCAAACCTCTCCTTTTTGCAACAGTTCGTCTGCACCCCAGTCTCAAACCTCTGCTCTTTGTAAGATCCTTCTGCACCACAGTCTCCAACCTCTACTCTCTGCAACACTTTATTTGCACGCCAGTCTTCAACCTCTGCTCTCTGTAAGATCCATCTAAATCCTAGTATCGAACCTCTGCTCTGTAACAGTCCTTCTGCACCCCAGTCTCCAAACTCTGCTTTTTGTTACAATCCTTCTGCACCTCAGTCTCCAATTTCTGCTCTCTGCAACAGTCCATCTGCACTCCAGTCTCCACTTCTGCTCTCTACAACAGTCCTTCTACATCCTAGTTTCCAACATCTGCTCTCTGCAACAGTCCTTCTGCACCCCAGTCTCCAAACTCTGCTCTCTGCAAGGATCCTTCTAGACCCCAGTCTCAAAACTCTGCTTTCTGCCACAGTCCTTTTGCACCCCAGTCTCCAACCTGTGCGCTCTGTAACAGTTTTTCTATACCTCAGTCTCCAAACTCGGGTCTCTGTAACGGTTCTTATGCACCCCAATTTCAAACCTGTAGTTTCTGTAACACTCTTTCTGCACCTCAGTCTCCCAACTCTGCTCTCTGTAGCAGGCCTTCTGCACCCCAGTCTTCAAAATCTGCTTTTCCGAGGATCCCTCTGCACCCCAGTCTCCAACCTCTGCTCTCTGCAATGATTCTATTGCACTGGAGTCTTTAACCTCTGCTCTCTGCAACAGTCCTTCTGCACCGCAGTCTCCAATCTCTTCTCTCTGCACTGATCATTCTGGACCCCAGTCTCCAACCTCTGCTCTCTGTAAAAATTCTTCTGCACCACAGTCTCCAAACTCTGCTCTCTGTAAGATCCTTCTGCACTCCAGTTTCCAAACTCTGCTCTTTTTAACATTCCCTCTCCACCCCATTCTTTAACCTCTGCCTTCTGCTTGTGTCCTGTGGCACCCCAGTCTCCAACCTCTATCCTCTGCAACAGTCATTGTGCTCCCCAGTCTCCAACCTCTGCTCTTTGTAACGGTCTTTCAGGACCCCAAACTCTGCTTTCTGTATCAGTTTTTTTGAACCTCAGTCTCAAACCTCTGCTCTCTGTATTTATCCTTCTGCACTTCAGTCTCCAGCCTGTGCTCTCCGTAACATTCTTTCCGCACCCCATTCTCCAAACTCTGCTCTCTGTAACAGTTTTTCTATACTGCAGTCTCCAAACTCTGGTCTCTGTAACGGTCCAACTGCACCCCAATTCCCAGCCTCTGCTTTCCGTAACAGTCCTTCTGCACCTCAGTCTCAAAACTCTGCTCTCTGTAACAGTGCTTCTACACCTCAGTCTCCAACCTCTGTTCTCTGTGACAGTCCTACTGAACGTCAGTCTGACACATCTGCTCTCTTCACGATCCTTCTGCACCCCAGTCTACAAACACTGCTCTCTGTAACAGTCCACCTGCACCTCAGTCTCCAACCTCTGCTCTCTGTAAGAACCTTCAGCAACCCAGTCTCCAAACTTTGCTCTCTATAACTGTCCTACTGAACCTCAGTCTCTCACCTCTCCTCTCTATAACAGGCCTTCTGCACGCCAGTCTCCAGACTCTTCTCTCTGTAGCAGCCTTCTGCACCCCAGTCTTAAAAATCTGCTCTCTCCTAAGATCCTTCTGCACCTCAGTCTCCAACCTCTGCTCTCTACAATGATCCTACTGCTCTCTGAAACTGTCCTTCTGAATCCGAGTCTCCAAACTCTGCTCTCTGTAACAGGACTTCTGCACCTCAGTCTCCACCTCTGCTCTCTGCAACAGTCCTTCTGCACCCCAGTCTCCAACCTCTGCTCTCTACATTAGTCTTTCTGGACCCTAGTTACAAACATCTGCTCTCTGTAACAGTCTTTCTGCACGCCACTCTTCAACATCTGTTCTCTGCAACAGTCCTTCTGCACCTCAGTCTGAAAACTCTGTTCTCTGTAATGATCATTCTGCACCCCAGTCTCCAGCCTCTTCTCTCTATAACAGTCCTGCTGTACCACAGTCTCCAAAATCTTCTCTCTGTAAGATCCTTCTGCAACCCTGTCACCAAACTCTGCTGTTTGTAACAGTCCTTCTGCACCCCAGTCTCCAACCTCTGCTCTGTGTAACAGGACTTTTGCACTCCATTCTTCAACCTCTGCTTTCGGCAACAGTCTTTCTGCACCGGAGTCTCAATACTCTGCTTTCTGTATCAGTCCATCTTCACCCCAATCTCCAACCTTTGCTCTCTGTAACAGTCTTTCTGCACCTCAGTCTATAAATTCTGCTCTCTGCAACAGTCCTTCTGCAACCCAGTCTCCAATATCTGCTCTCTGCAACAGTACTTCTGCACCAATGTCTCCAAACTCTGCCTCTGTAACAGTCCTACTGAAAGGCAGTCTCCAACCTCTACTCTCTGCAACAGTGCTTCTGCACACAAATCTCAATCCTGTACTCTCTGCAACAGTTCTTCTACACCCCATGTCAAGCCTCTGCATTCTGTAGCAGTCCCTCTGCAACCCAGTCTCCAACCTCCGTTCTCTATAATGATCCTCCTGCACCTCATTCTCCAAACTCTACTCTTTGTAAAAGTACTTCTGAACCCCTTCTCCAAACTCTGCTCTCCGTAACAGGCCTTCTACACCCCAGTCTCTGACATCTTTTCTCTATACCAATCCTTCTGCACCCCAGTCTCCAACCTCTACTCCCTACAACGATCCTTCTGCACCCCAGTCTCCAACTTCTGCTCTCTGCAACAGTCCTTCTGCACCCCAGTCTCCGACATGTGCTCTCTTCAATAGTCCTTCTGCACATCAGTCTGAAAATTCTGTTCTCTGCAACGATTTTCCTGCACCCTAGTCTCTAACCTCTGCTCTCTGTAACACTCCTGCTGCACCTTGGTCTACAAACTCTGCTCTATGTAAGATCCTTGAGGAATCTTGTATAAAAATTCTGCTCACTGTAACAATTTTTCTGCACCCCAGTCTCCAACCTCGGCTCTCCTTAACAGTCCTTTTACACCTCAGTTTCAAAACTCTGCTCTGAGCAACACTTCTTCTGCACCTCAGTCTCCAAACTCTACTCTCTGTAACACTTTTTTTGCATCCCAGTCTCAAACCTCTTCTGTCTGCAACGATTTTCTGCACCCCAGGCTCCAAACTCTGCTCTCTCTAACAGTCCTTCTGCACCTCAGTATCCAAAGTCTTCTCTCCGTAACAGTCCTTCTGCACCTCAGTCTTCAACCTCTGCTCTTTGGAAAACTACTTCTACACCCCATTCTCTAACCTCTGTTCTCTGCAACAGTCCTTCTAAACCACAGTCTTTAACATCTGCTCTCTCTAGCGGTCCTTCTGCACCCCAGTCTCCAACCTCTGCTCTCTGTATCAGTACTTCTGCACCCCAGTCTCCAAACTCTGCTTTCTGTAACATTCCTTCTGCACCTCAGTCTCCAACCTCTGCTCTTTTCGACAGTTCTTCTGCCCCCCAGTCTCCCACTTCTGCTATCTGCAACAGTTCTTATGCACACCAGTCTCCAACATTTGCTCTCTGTAACAACCCTCTGCACCTCAGTCTCCATCCTCTACTCTCTGAAACAGTCGTTCTGCACCTCAGTCTCCAACCTCTGCTTTGTGTAAGATCTTTCTGTAACCCAGTCTCCAAACTCTTCCCTCTGTAACAGTCCTTCTTCACCCTTTCTCCAAACTCTTCTCTCTGTAACAGGCCTTCTGCACCCATGTCTCCAACCTCTATTCCCTGTAACAGTCCTTCTGCATTCCAGTCTCAAACCTCTGCTCTCTACGACGATCTTTCTTCACCCCAGTCTCCAACTTCTACTCTCTGCAACAGTCCTTCTGCACCCGTGTCTCCAAAAACTGCTCTCTGCAACAGTCCTTCTGCACCTAAGTCTGACACCTCTGTTCTCTTCACGATCCTTCAGCAACCCAGTCTCCAAACTCTGCTCTCTAAAACTGTCCTTCTGCACCCCAGTCTCCAAACTTTCCTCTCTGTAACAGGCCTTCTGCACGCCAGTCTCCAAACTCTTCTCTCTGTAGCAGGCCTTCTACACCCCAGTCTCCTATATCTGCTCTCGGCAACGATCCTTCTGCACCCAAGTCTCTAACCTCTGCTCTCTGCAGGGATTCTACTGCACCTCAGTCTCAAACCTCTAATCTCTGCAACTGTCCTTCTGCACCTCAGTCTCCAAATTCTGCTTTCTGTAAGATCCTTCTGCAACCCTGTATCCAACCTCTGCTCTCTGTAACAGTCCTTCTGCATCCGAGTCTCCAACCTCTGCTCTCTGAAACAGTCCTTCTGTGCCCCAGTCTCCAACATTTGCTTTCTAAAACAGTTCTTCTGCACCTCAATCCCAAAACCCTGCTCTCTGCAACGACCCTTATGGACCCCAGTCTCCAACCTCTGCTCCATGTAACAGTCCTTCAGCACCTCAGTCTCCCAACACTGCTCTCTGTAAGATTCTTCTGCAACCCAGTCTTTAAACTCTGCACTCTGTAACAGTCCGTCTGCACAACAGTCTCCAACCTCTTCTCTCTGTAACAGACATTCTGAACCTCAGTCTCCAACCTCTTCTCTCTGCAACGATTTTTCTCCACCCCAGTCTCCAATATCTGATTTCTGCAACACTTTTTTGAACCCCAGTCTCCAAACTCTGCTCTCTATAAGATCCATCTGAACCCCAGTCTCCAAACTCTATTCTATGTAAAAGTCCTTCTGCACCCCAGTCTCCAAACTCTGCTCTCTCTAACAGTCCTTCTGCATCTCAGTCTCCAAACTCTGCTCTGTGTAACAGTCCTTCTGCCCCCCAGTTTCTAAAATCTGCTCTCTTGAACGATCCTTCTGAAACCCAGTCTCCAGTGTTTGCTCTTTGCAACAGTCCTTGTGCACCACAGTCTCCAACCTCTGCTCTCATTAAGATCTTGCTGCACTCCAGTTTCCAAACTCTGCTCTGTGTAACATTCCTTCTCCACCCCAGCCTCCAACCTTTGTCCTCTGCAACAGTTTTTCTGCTCCCCAGCCTCTGAGATCTGCTCTCTGTAACAGTCCTTCTGTACGGCAGTCTCCAACCTCTACTCTTTGTAACGATTCTTCTACACCCCAGTCTCTATCTCTGCTTTCTGTATCAGTCTGTCTGAACCACAGTCTTTGAACTCTGTTCTCTGTATCTATCCTTCTGCACCTCAGTCTCCAACCTCTGCTCTCGGTAACAGACCTATACCGCAGTCTCCAAACTCTGCTCTCTGTAGTGGTCCTTCTGCAGCCCAATTTCGAAACTCTGCTTTCTGTAACAGTCCTTCTGCACCTCAGTCTCCAAACTCTCCTCTCTGTAACAGTCCTTCTACACCTCAGTCTTCAACCTCTGCTCTCTGTAACAGTCCACATGAACCTCAGTCTCCAACCTCTGCTCTCTGTAAGATCCTTCAGCAACCCAGTCTCCAAACACTGCTCTGTGTAACAGTCCTTCTGCACCCCAATCTCCAACCTCTCCTCTCTGTAACTGGCCTTCTGCACGCCAATCTCCAAACTCTGCTCTCTGCAATGATCCTACTGCACCCCAATCTCCAAACTCTGATCTCTACAATATTCCTTCTGCACCACAGTCTTCAAATTCTGCTCTCTGTATGATCCTTCTGCACCCCTTTCTTCTAGCTCTGGTCTATGTAACAGGATATCTGCACCTCAGTCTCCAATCTCTGCTCTTTGCAACAGTCCTTCTGCACCACAGTCTCCAAACTCTTCTCTCTGTAAAAACCTTCTTCACTTCTGTTTTAAAATTCGTTTTTCTGTAACATTTCTTCTTCACCCCAGTATTTAACCTCTGCTTTCTGCAAGTGTCCTGCAGAACCCCAGTCTCCTAACTCTGTCCTCTGCAACAGTCCTTCTGCTCCCCAGTCTCCAACATCTGCTCTCTGTAACGGTCCTTTTTAACCCCAGTCTCAAACCTCTGCTCTCTGTATCTATTCATCTGCACCTCAGTCTCCAACCTGTGCTCTCTGTAACATTACTTCTGCACCCCACTCTCCAAACTCTGCTCTCTGTAACAGTTTTTCTATACCGCAGTCTCCAAACTCTGGTCTCTGTAATGGTTCTTCTCCACCCCAATTTTCTTTTCTTTTTTTTTTTTTGTAGCTGGCTTTTTTTTCCATTTTTTTATTGATTGTTCAAAACATTACAGAGCTCATGATATATCATCTTTCATACATTTGACTCAATTGGGTTTTGAACTCCCCAAATACATAATGCAGACTCACTTCTGTTACATACTCACATTTTTATATAATGGCATATTAGTGACTGTTGTATTCTGCTACCTTTCCTATCCCCTACTATCCCCCCCTCCCCTCCTCTTCCCTCCCATCTTCCCTCTATACCTCCTCTGCTGTTGTTCAATTCTCTCCCCATTTTCCCCTCCCCCTTGCCCCTCACAACCTCTTATAATTTTGTGTATCACTGAAGGTCTCCTACCATTTCCATATGTTTTCACTTCTCTCTTCCTTTTTCTCCCCCCATTCGTCTTAGTTTACTGTTAGTCTTTTCCTCATGCTCTTCCTTCCTGTTCTATTCCTAGTGTCTCTTTTTATATCAAAGAAGACATTTGACATTTGTTTTTTAGGGCTTGGCTAGCTTCACGTAGCATAATATGCTCTAATGCCAACCATTTCCCTGCAAATTCTATGATTTTGTCGTTTCTTAGTGCTGCATAATACTCCATTGTGTATAGCTGCCACAATTTTTTTATCGACTTATCTATTGAAGGGCATCTAGGTTGGTTCCACAGTCTAGCTATTGTGAATTGTGCTGCTATAATCATTGATGTGGCCGTATCCGTATAGTGCGCTATTTTAAGGTCCTCAGGGAATAGTCCAAGAAGGGCAATAGCTGGGTCAAATGGTGGATCCATTCCCAGCTTTCCCAGGAATCTCCATACTGCTTTCCAAATTGGCCTCGCCATTTTGCAGTCCCACCAGCAGTGTACAAGTGTGTCCTTTTCCCCAAATCCTCGCCAACACTTATTGTTGTTTGACTTCATAATGGCTGCCAATCTTACAGGAGTGTAAAATTGAACCCCAATTTTCAACCTCTGCTCTCAGTAACAGTCCTTCTACACCTCAGTCTCCAACCTCTGCTCTTTGTAACAGTCCTTCTGCACCTCAGTCTGACACCTCTGCTCTCTGCACGATCCTTCTGCACCCCAGTCTCCAAACACTGCTCTTTGTAACAGTCCACCTGCACCTCGGTCTCCAAACTCTCCTCTCTGTAATAGGCCTTCTCCAAGCCAGTCTTCAAACTCTTTTCTCTGTAGCAGGTTTTCTGCACCCCAGTTCAAAAAATCTGCTCTCGGCAACGATTCTTCTGCACCTCAATCTCCAACATCAGCTCTCTGCAATGATCAAACTGCACCCCACTCTCCAACCTCTGATCTCTGCATAGTCCTTCTGCACCTCAGTCTCCAAATTCTGATCTCTGTAAGATTCTTCTGCACCCCTGTATCCAACCTCTGCTCTCTGTAACAGTCCTTCTGCACCTCAGTCTCCTACCTCTGCTCTCTCTAACAGTCCTTCTGCACATCAGTCTCCTAACCCTGCTCTCTGTAAGATCCTTTTGAAACCAAGTCTTTAAACTCTGCACTCTGTAAGAGTCCTTCAGCACAACAGTCTCCAAGCTTTTCTCTCTGCAACGATTCTTCTCCACCCCAGTCTCCAACTTCTTCTCTCTGCAACAGTCCTGCCGCACACCAGTCTCCAAACTCTTCTCCTGTAACAGTCCTTATTTACCACTGTCTCCAAACTCTGCTCTCTGCAACGATCCTTCTTGACCCAAGTCTCCAATGTCTTCTCTCTTCAACAGTTCTTCTGCACCACAGTCTCCAAACTCTTCTCTCTGTAAGATCTATCTGCACACCAGTTTCAAAACTCTGCTCTCTGTAACATTCCTTCTCCAACCCAGTCTCCAACCTCTGTCCTCTGCAACAGTCCTTCTGCTCCCCAGTCTCGAACATCTGCTCTCTGTAACAGTCCTTCTGTACCGCAGTCTCCAACCTCTGCTCTTTTTAACGGTCCTTCTACACCCCAGTATCCAAACTCTGCTTTCTGTATCAGTCTGTCTGAACCCCAGTCTCCATCGTGTGTTCTCTGTTTCTATTCTTTTGCACTTCAGTCTCCAACCTATGCTTTATGTAAGAGTCCTTCTGAACCCCAGTCCAACTTCTGCTCTCTCTAGGAGTCCTTCTGCACCTCAGTCTCTAACCTCTGCTCTCTGCAACATTCCTTCTGTAGCCCAGTCTCCATCCTCTGCTCTCTGCAACAGTCCTTCTGCACCCGAGTCTCCAACCTCTGCTCTCTGCAACAGTCCTTCTGCACCCCATTCTCCAAACTCTGCTCTCTATAACAATCCTTCTGCACCTCAGTCTCCAACCTCTGCTCTCTGTAACAGTCAATCTGCACCTCAGTCTGACACCTCTGCTCTCTGCACGATCCTTCTGCACCACAGTCTCCAAGCACTGCTCTCTGTAACAGTCCACCTGTACCTCAGTCTCTAAACTCTACTCTCTTTAATATCCTTCAGGAACTCAGTCTCGAAACTCTACTCTCTATAACTGTCCTTCTGCACTCCAGTCTCCAACCTCTCCTCTCTGTAACAGGCCTTCTGCACGCCAGTCTCCAAACTCTCCTCTCTGTAGCAGGCCTTCTGCACCCCAGTCTTAAACCTCTGCTCTCTGCAACGATACTTCTGCACACCATTCTCCAACCTCTGCTCTCTGCAATGATCCTACTGCACCACAGTCTCCAACCTCTGATCTCTGTAACAGTCTATTTGCAACTCTGTCTCTAACTTCTGCTCTCTGTAAGATCCTTCTGCACCCCTGTCTCAAAGCTCTGCTTATTGCAACGATTCTTCTTTACCCCAAGTCCAACCTCTGCTCTCTGTAACAAAATTTTGTACCTCAGTCTCCAAGCTCTGCTCTCTGCAACAGTCCTTCTGCACCGTAGTCTACAACTTCTGCTCTCTCTAAGAGTCCTTCTGCAACTCAGTCTCCAACATCTACTCTCTTCAACATTCTTTCTGAAGCCCAGTCTCCATCCTCTGCTCTCTGCAACAGTCCTTCTGCACCCCAGTCTCCAACCTCTGCTCTCTGAAACAGTCCTTCTGCCCCCCAGTCTCCAAACTCTGCTCTCTGTAACAATCCTTCTGCACCTCAGTCTCCAAACTCTGTTCTATGCAACGGTCTTCTGCACCTCAGTCTCCAACCTCTATTCTCTGTAACAGTCCTTCTGCACTTCACTCTCCAACCTCTGCTCTCTGTAGGATCCTTATAAAACCCAGTCTCAAACCTCTGCTCTCTGTATCTATTATTCTGCACCCTAGTCTCCAACCTCTGCTCTCTGTTACAATTTTTCTATACTGCAGTCTTTAAACTCTGGTCTATGTTAAGGTCCTTTTGCATCCCAATTTCCAACCACTTCTTTCTGTAACAGTCCTTCTGAACCTCAGTCTCAAAACTCTGCTCTCTGTAACAGTCCTTATACACCTCAGTCTCCAACCTCTGCTCTCTGAAATAGTCCTTCTTCACCTCAGTCTGAAACCTCTGCTCTCTGCACGATTCTTCTGCACCGCAGTCTCCAAACATTATTGTCTATATCAGTCCTTCTGAACACCAGTCTCAAAACTCTGCTCTCTGTATCTATCATTCTGAACCTCAGTCTCCAACCTGTGCTCTTTGTAACATTCCTTCTACATCCCAGTCTCCAAGCTCTTCTCTCTGTAACAGTTTTTCTATACCGCAGTCTCCAAACTCTGGTCTTTGTAACAGTCCTTCTGCACCTCAGTCTCCAAACTCTGCACTTTCTAACAGTACTTCTACACCTCTGTCTCCAACCTCTGCTCTCTGTAACAGTCCTCCTGCATCTCAGTCTGACACCTCTCTTTTCTGCATTGTCCTTCTGCACCTCAGTCTCCAACCACTGCTCTCTGTAAGAGTCCACCTGCACCTCAGTCTCCAACCTCTTCTCTCCTTAAGATCCTTCAGCAACCCAGTCTCCAAACTCTGCTCTTTTATAACAGTCCTTCTGCACCCCAGTCTCCAACCTATCCTCTCTGTAACAGGCCTTCTGGAAGCCAGTCCCCCAACTCTGCTCTCTGTAGCAGGCCTTCTGCACCCCAGTCTCCAAACTCTGCTCTCTATAACAGTCCTTCTGCATCCCAGTCTCCTACCTCTCCTCTCTATAACAGTCCTTCTGGACGCCAGTCTCCCAACTCTGCTCTGTGTAGCAGTCGTTCTGCACCACAGTCTCCATAATGTGGTCTCTGCAACGATCCTTCTGCACCCCAGTCTCCAACCTCTGATCTCTGCAACAGTCCATCTGCACCTCAGTCTCTAAATTCTGCTCTCTATAAGATGCTTCTGCACCCCTGTATCCAACCTCTGCTCTCTGTAACAGTCCTTCTGCACGCGAGTCTCCAACATCTGCTCTCTGCAACAGTCATTCTGCACCTCAGTCTTAAAACTCTCCTCTCTGCAATGACCCTTCTGCACCCCAGTCTCCTACCTAGGCTCTCTGTAATAGTCCTTCTGCACCTCAGTCTCCCAACTCTGCTCTCTGCAAGATCCTTCTGCAACCCAGTCTTTAAACTCTGCACTTTGTACCTGTCCTTCTGCACAACAGTCTCCAACTTCTGCTCTCTGTAACAGGACTTCTGCAACCCAGTCTCAAAACTCTGCTCTCTGTAACAGGCTTTCTGCACACCAGTCTTCAACGTCTTCTCTCTGCAACGATTCTTCTCCACCCCAGTCTTCAAAATCTGCTGTCTGTAACAGTCTTTTTGAACCCCAGTCTCCAATTTCTGCTCTCTGTAAGATCCATCTAAACCCCATTCCCCAACCTATGCTCTCTATAACAGTCCTTCTACACCCAAATCTCCAAACTCTGCTCTCTGTAACAGTCCTTCTGCACCTCAGTCTCCAACCTCTGCTCTCTGTAACAGTCCTTCTGCACCCTAGTCTCTAAAATCTGCTCTCTACAACATTTCTTCTGCACCCCAGTCTTCAACATCTGCTCTCTGCAACACTACTTCTGCACCCAAGTATCCAAACTCTGCTCTCTGCAATGATCCTTCTGGACCCCAGTCTCCAAACTCTGCTCTCAGTAACAGTCTCCAACCTCTGCTCTCTATATGTTCATTCTTCACTCTAGTTTCCAAACTCAATTCTCTATAACATTCCTTCTCCACCCCAGTCTCAAACCTCTGCTCTCTGCAACTGTCCTTCTGCTCTCAGTCTCTGAGATCTGTTCTCTGTAACAGTCCTTCTGTTTCGCAGTCTCCAACCTCTGCTCTTTGTAAAGGTCCTTCTACACCCCAGTCTCAAACCTCTGCTTTCTGTATCAGTCTGCCTGAACCCCAGTCTCAAAAATCTGTTCTCTGTATCTCTCCTTTGCACCTCAGTCTCCAACCTATGCTCTATGTAAGAGTGCTTCTGCACTCCAGTCTCCAACCTCATCTCTAGGTAACAGTCCTATACCACAGACTCCAAACTCTGCTCTCTGTAACGGTACTTCTGCACCTTAATATCCAAACTCTGCTTCCTGTAACAGTTTTTCTGCACCTGAGTCTCCAAACTCTGCTCTCTGTAACATTCCTTCTACACCCCAGTCTCCAATCATTGCTCTCTGTAAAATTCCACCTGTACCTCTGTCTGAAACCTCTGCTGCCAACGATTCTTCTGCACCCCAGTCTCCAACCACTGCTCTATGTAACAGTCCACCTGCAGCTCAGTCTCCAACCTCTGCTCTCTGTAAGATCCTTCAGCAACTCAGTCTCCAAACACTGCTCTCTATCACAGTCCTTCTGCACCCCAGTCTCCAACCTCTCCTCTCTGTAACAGGCCTTCTGCCCAAATGTCTCCAAACTCTGCTCTATGCAACGGTCATTCTGCATGCCTGTCTCCAACCTCTGCTCTCTGCAATGATCCTACTAAACCCCAGTCTCCAACCTCTCATCTCTGAAACAGTCCTTCTGCACCTCAGTCTTCAACCTCTTCTCTCTGTAATAGGCCTTCTGCACCTCTGTCTCCAACCTCTGCTCTCTGCAACAGTCATTCTAAATCACAATCTCCAACGTCTGCTCTCTGCAATGATCTTTCTGCATCAGAGTCTCTAACAACTGCTCTCTGCAACAGTCCTTCTGCATCCCAGTCTACAACCTCTGCTCTCTGCTACAGTACTTCTGCACCCCAGTCTCAAACCTCTGCTCTCTGAAACATTTCTTCTGCACCCAAGTCTCCAACCTGTGCTCTCTGTAACTGTCCTGCTGCAACCCAGTCTCCAAACTCTGCTCTCTATAGCGATCCTTCTGCACCTCATTCTCCAACCTCTGCTCTCTGCAACTATCCTTCTTCACCCCAGTCTCCATTCTCTGCTCTCTATAAGAATCCTTTTGCACCCCAGTCACAAACCTCTCCTCTCTGTAAAATTCATTCTGCTTCTCAGTCTCGAAGTTCTGCAATCTGTAACAGTCCTTCTGCACTCCAGTCTCAAAACTCTGCACTGAGAAATGATCTTTCATCACTTCAGTCTCCAACCTCTGCTCTCTTTAATACTCTTTCTGCACCCCAGTCTCCAACATCTGCTCTCTGCAACGATCCTTCTTCTCCCCACGCTCCAAGCTCTGCTCTCTGCAGCAGTCCATCTACTCCCCAATAACCAAAATCTGCTCTGTTTAACGATCCTTCTGCACCTTAGTTTTCAACCTCTGTTCTCTGCAAAGATCCTCCTGCACCCCAGTCTCCAAACTCTGATCTCTGTATCAGTCCTTCTGCACCCCGGTCTCCAACCTCTGCTCTCTGTAACGATCCTTCTGCACCTCATCTCAAAATTTTGCTATCGGTAAAAGTCCTTCTGCACCTCAGTCTACAACCTCTGCTCTCTTACCAGTCTTTCTGCACCCCAGCATCCAATATCTGCTCTCTGCAACGATCCTTCTTCTCTCCAGGCTCCAATCACTGCTCAATGCAACGGTCCTTATACACCCCAGTTTCCAAACTCTGCTCTCTGCAACAGTCCTTCTGCACCCCAGTCTCCAACCTCTGCTCTCAGTAACAGTTCTTCTGCACCCCAATATCCAAACTCTGCTCTCTGTAACACTTTCTCTGCACCCCAGTCTCCACCCTCTATTCTCTGTAAAAGTCCTTCTGCACCTCCGTCTCCAACCTCTATTCTCTGTAAGATCTTTCTGCCACGCATTCTCCAAATGCTGCTCTATGTAACTGTCCTTTCACACCCCAGTCTCCAAACTCGGCTCTCTGTAACAGGCCTTCTGCACCCCAGTCTCCAAACTGTGCTCTCTGAAACGATCCTTCTGCACCCCGGTCTCAAAATTATGCTCTCTGCAATAGTTCTTCTGCACCCCAGGATCCAACATCTGCTCTTTGCAACAGTTCTTCTGCACCTAAGTCTGAAAACTCTGCTCTCTTCCACAATCCTTCTGCACCCCAGTTTCCAACCTTTGCTCTCTGTAATAGTCCTTCTGAACCTCAGTCTCCAAAATGCTCTCTGTAAGATCTTTGTGCAACCCAGTCTCAAAATTTTGCTATCTGTAACATTCCTTCTGCACCCCAGTCTCCAAACTCTACTCTCTGTAGAAGGCCTCCTCTGCACCCCACTCTCCAAACTCTGCTCTCTGTAACAGGCCTTCTGCACCCCAGTCTCCAACTTCTTCTCTCTGCAATGATCCTTCTTCACCTCAGTCTCCAAACTCTGCTCTCTGCAACACTCCTTCTAGACCCAAGTCTTTAAACTCTGCTCTCTGTATCTATCATTCTGCACCTCAGTCTCCAAACTCTTCTCTCTGCAACGGTTTTTCTGCACCCCAAAATCCACCCTCTGTTCTCTGCAACAGTCCTTCTGCACCGCGGTCTCCAAACTTTGCTCTCTGTAAAAGTCCTTCTCTACTGCAGTCTCCAAACTCTGCTCCCTGTAACGGTCCTTCTTAACCCCAGTCTCCAACCTCTGCTTTGTGTATCAGTTCTTCTGCACCCCAGTATCCAACCTCTGCTCTCTGTATCAGTCCTATTGCACCTGAGTCTCCAACCTCTGTTCTCTGCAGCAGTCTTTTTACACCCCAGGACCAAACTCTACTCTGTGTAATGATCCTTCTGCACCATAGTTTCTAAACTGTGCTCTCTGCAATGATCCTTCTGCACCCCAGTATCCAACCTCTGTTCTCTGTATCAGTCCTTTTGCACCACAGCCTCCAAACTCTGTTCTCTGCATCAGTCCTTATGCACCCAAGTCTCCACACTCTGCTCTCTGCAAAATTTCTTCTGTACCCAAGTCTCCAAACTCTGCTCTCTGCAACATTTCTTCTGCACCCCAGTCTCCAACCTGTACTCTCTGTAACTGTACTTCTGCAACTCAGTCTCCAACCTCTGCTCTCTGTAACAGTCCTTCTGCACCCCAGTCTCCAACGTCTGCTCTCTGCAACGATCCTTCTTCTACCCAGTCTCCAAACTCTGCTCTCTGTATCACAGTCTCCAAACTCTTCTCTTTGTAACGGTTCATCTGCACCCCAAATGCCAACCTCTGCTTTCTATAAATGTCCTTTTGCACCTCAGACTCCAACCTCTCCTCTCTGTAACAATCCTTCTAAGCCTCAATCTGAAACCTCTGCTCTCTACATCAATCCTTCTACACCCCAATCTCCAAACTGTGCTATCTGTAACAATCCTTCTGCACCCAAGTCTCCAACATCTGCTCTCTGTAACAGGTCTTTTTCAACCCAGTCTCCAATCTCTGCTCTCTTTCTTACACTCTTTCTACACCTCAGTCTCCAATCTCATCATTCTGCAACGGACCTTTTGCTCCCCAGTCTCCGACCTCTGCTCTCTGCAAGGATCATTCTGCATTCCAGTCTCCAACGTCTGCTCTCTGCAACAGTCCTTCTAAACCCCAGTCTCCATCCTCTGCTCTCTGCTACAGTCCTTCTGCATCCCAGTCTCCAACCTCTGCTTTCTGCAACATTTCTTCTGCACCCCAGTCTCCAACCTGTGCTTTCTGTAACTATCCTACTGCACCCTGGTCTCCAAACTCTGCTCTCTGTAGCGATTTTCTGCACCTCAGTCTCCAACTTCTCTCTGTAATGATCTTCCTGCAACCCAGTCTCCGAACTCTGCTCTCTTTAACAGTTCTTCTGAAACACAATCTCCAAACTCTGCTCTCTGTAAGAATCCTTTGTCACCCCAGTCTCCAACCTCTCCTCTCTGTAAAAGTCCTTCTGCACCTCACTATCCAACCTCTGCAATCTGTAACGGTCCTTCTGCACCCCAGTCTCCAACCTCTACTCTCTGAAACGATCCTTCTGCACCTCAGTCTTTAACCTCTGCTCTCTGTAACAGTACTTCTGCACCCCAGTCTCCAAAATCTTCTCTCTGCAACGATCCTTCTTTCCCCAAGCTCCAAGATCTGCTCTCTGCAACGGTCCTTCTGCACCCCAGTTTTCAAACTCTGCTCTCTTTAACAGTTCTTCTGCACCTCCTTCTCCAAACTCTGCTCTCTGCAACAATCTTTCTGCACGCCAGTCTCCAAACTCTTCTCTCAGTAACAGTTCTTCTGCACCCCAATCTCAAAATTCTGCTCTCTGTAACACTCATACTGCACCCCAGACTCCACACTCTGATCTCTGTTACAATCCTTCTGGACCTCAGTCTCAAACCTCTGCTCTCTGTATCAGTTCTTCTGCACCTCCGTCTCCAAATTTGTTCTCTGCAATAGTCCTTCTGAACCCCAGTTTTAACCTCTGCTCTCTGCAACATTTCTTCTTCTCCCCAGTCTCCGAACTGTGCTTTCTGTAACTTTGTTTCTGACCCCAGACTCCAAGCTCTGCTCTCTGTAAAAATCCTTCTGCACCTCAGTCTTCAAACTCTGATCTCTGCAACGATCCTTCTGCACCTCAGGTTCCAACGTCTTCTCTCTGCAACAATCCTTCTACACCCCAGTTCCCAACCTCTTTCCTCTGTAACAGTCCTTCTGCACCTAAGTCGCCAACCTCTCCTCTCTGTACCAATCCTTCTGCACCTCAGTCTCCAACTTCTGATCTCTGTAACAGGCCTTCTACACACAAGTCTCCAACCTCAGCTCTTTTTAACAGTTCTTCTGCACCCCAGTCTTCAAGCTCTGCTCTCTGTACAGTTTTTCTTCACCCCAATCTACAAACTCTGTTGTCTGTATCATTTCTTCTGCACCCCAGTCTCCATCCTCTGCTCTCTGTACGAATCCTTCTGCACCCCAGTCTCCAAACTCTGCTCTCTGTAAATGTCCTTCTGAACTCAGTCTCAAATCTCTGCTCTCACTAACGGTCCTTTTGCACCCCGGTCTCCAACCTCTGCTCTCTGTAACGATCCATCTACAACTTAGTCTCCAACCTCTGCTCTCTGTAACAGTCCTTCTGGACCCTAGTCTCCAACATCTGCTCTCTGAAAGGATCCTTCTTCTACCCAGTCTTCAACCACTGCTCTCTGTAACAGTCATTTTGTATCGCAGTCTCCAACCTCTTCTCTTTGTAACGGTCCTTCTGCTCCCCAATTGCCAGCCTCTGCTTTCTGTAACAGACTTTCTACACCCCAGTATCCAAACTCTTCTCTCTGCAACGATCTTTCTGCACCTTGGACTCCAACCTCTGCTCTCTGCAACAGTCCTTCTGCACCCCTGTCTCCAGAATCTGCTCTCTGGAATATCATTTTCATCTCAGTCTCCAAACTCTGCTTTTTGTAGCAGTTCATCTGCACCCCAGTATACAAACTCTGCTCTCTTTAAAAGTCCTTCTGCACCCCAGTCTCCAAACTTTGCTCTCTGTAACAGTCCTTCCTTACCGCAGTCTCCAACCTCTTCTCTCTATATTGGTTCTTCTACACGCGAATTGCCAACCTCTGCTTTCTGGAACAGTCCTTCTGAGCCTCAGATTCCAAACTCTGCTCTCTGTAACAGTCCTTCTAAGCCTCAGTCTGAAACCTCTGCTCTCTACAACGAACCTTCTGCACCCCAGTCTCCAAACTGTGCTATCTGTAACAATCCTTCTGCACCCCAGTCTCCAACCTCTGCTCTCTGTAAAAGGTCTTATGCACCCCAGTATCAAACTCTGCTCTCTATAACAGGCCTTCTGCACCCCAGTCTTCAACCTCTTCTCTCTGCAACGATCCTTCTTCACCTCAGTTTCCAACTTCTGCTTTTTGTAACAATCCTTCTGCAACTCAGTCTCCAAACTCTGCTCTCTGTGACAGTCCTTATGCACCCCTGTCTCCAACATCTGCAATCTGCAGCGATTCTTCTTTTACCCACTCTCCAACCTCTGCTCCCTGTAACAGTCCTTTTGTATTGCAGTCTCCAACCTCTTTTCTTTGTAACGGTTCTTCTGCTCCACAATTGCCAAACTCTGCTTTCTGAAAAAGTCCTTCTGCACCCCAGTCACTCACCTCTTCTCTCTGCAACAATCCTTCTGCACCTCAGTCTCTAAACTCTGTTCTCTGAAACAGTCCTTCTGCACCCCAGTCTCCAGACTCTGCTATCTGTAAGATCCATTTGCATCCCAGTCTCCAACATCTGCTCTCTGTAACAGTACTTCTGCACAACAGGATCCAAACTCTGCTCTTTGGAAAAGTCCTTCTGCACATAAGTCTCAAACCTTTGCTTATTTAATGATCCTTCTGCACCCCAGTATTCAAACTCTGCTCTCTTTAACAATCCTTCTGCACCTCAGTCTTCAATGTCTGCTCTCTGAAACAGTTCTTCTGCACCCCAGTCTCCAACATCTGCTCTGTGCAACGGTCCTTCTGCACACCAGTCTTCAAACTCTGCTCTCTCTAACAGTCCTTCTGCACCTCAGACTCAAACCTCTGCTCTCTGTAACAGTCCTTCTCATCCTCAGTTTGAAACCTCTGTTCTTTGCAACTATCCTTCTTCACACCAGTCTTCAACCTCTGTTCTCTGTAACAGTCCTTCTTCAACTCAGTCTCAAACCTCTGCTCTCTGCAACTGTCCTTCTGCAACCCAGTCTCCAAGCTCTTCTCTCTGCAACAGTCCCTCTACACCCCAGTCTCCAACCACTGCTCTCTGCAAGAATCCTTTTGCATCCCAGTCTCCAACGTCTGCTCTCTGCAACAGTTTTTCTGCACCCCAGTCTCCAAATTCTGCTCTCTGCTACAGTCCTTCTTTACCCCAGTCTCAAAACTCTGCTCTCTGCAACATTTCTTCTGCACCCCTGTCTCCAACCTGTGCTCCCTGTAACTGTCCTGCTGCACCCAGTCTCCAACCTCTGCTCTCTGTAGCTATACTTCTGCACCTCGGTCTTAAAACTCTGCTCTCTGCAAGATCCTTCTCCACCTCAGTCTCCAAGTTCTGCAATCTGTAACTGTCGTTCTGCACCCCAGTCTCCAACATCTGCTCTCTGAAAAGATCCTTCTGCACCTTAGTCTCCAACCTCTGCTCTCTGTAACAAACCTTCTGCACCCCACTCTCCAAAATCTGCACTCTGTAACAGGCCTTCTGCAACCCAGTTTCCAACCTCTACTCTCTGCAACGATCCTTCTTAACCTCAGTCTCCATCCTCTGCTCTCTACAACTGTCCTTCTGAACCCAAGTCACCTTCCTCCTGCTCTCTGTAAGAATCCTTCTGCACCCCAGTCTCCAACCGCTCCTCTCTGAAACAGGCCTTCTGAACCCCATTCTAAAACCTATGCTTTCTGGATCAGTCCTTTTGCACACCAGTATCCTAACTCTGCTCTCTGTAACAGTCCTTCTGTACCGCAGTATCAAAACTCTGCTCTCTGTAACGGTCCTTCTGCACCCCAGTCTCCAACTTCAGCTTTCTGTATCAGTTCTTCTGCACCCCAGTCTCCAACCTCTGCTCTCAGTAAGAGTCCTTCTGCACCCCAGTGTCCAACTTCTGCTCTTTGCAACATTTCTTCTGCACCCCAGTCTCCATCAGTGCTCTCTGTAACTGTCCTTCTGCACCCCAGTCTCCAACCTCTGCTCTCTGTAACAATCTTTTTGCACCACAGTCTGAAACCTCTACTCTCTCCAACGATCCTTCTTCCCCTCAGAATCCAACCTCTGCTCTCCGCAATGATCCTTCTGCTCCCCAGTCTCCAACCTCTGCTCTCTGTAAATGTCCTTCTGCACTTCAGTCTCCATCTTCTGCTATCTGTAACAATCCTTCTGCACACCAGTCTCCAACCTCTGTTCTCTGTAACACGTCTTCTGCACCCCAGTTCCAAACTCTGCTCTCTATAACAGGCCTAATGCACCCCAGTCTACAACCTCTTTTTCTCTGCAATGATCTTTCTCCACATCAGTCTCCAACCACTGCCCTCTGCAACAGTCCTTCTGCACCCCAGTCTCCAACCTTTGCTCTCTGTAAGATCCTTCTTAACCCCCGCCTGCAAACTTTGCTCTCTAAAACAGTCCTTCTGCACCTCAGTCTCCAAATTATTTTCTCTGCTACGGTTCTACTGCACCCCAGTATCCAACCTCTGTTCTCTGCAACAGTCCTTCTGCACCCCAGGCTCCAAACTGCTCTCTGTAACAGTTCTTCTGTACCGCAGTTTCCAACCTCTGCTGTCTGTAACGTTCCTTCTGCACCCCAGTCTACAAACTCTACTTTCCATATCAGTTATTCTGCACCCCAGTCTCCAACCTCTGCACTCTGTAACAGTCTGTCTGCACCGCACTCTCTGACCTCTGTTCTTTGCAAACAGTTCTTCTGCACCCCAGTCTAAAACCTCTGCTCTCTGTAAGATAATTCTTCACCGCAGTCTCCAAACTTTGCTCTCTATAACAGTCCTTCTGCACCTCAGTCTCCAACTTCTGCTCTATGCAACATTCCTTCTGCACCCCAGTCTCAAACCTCTCTTCTCAGCAAAAGTCTTTCTACACTCCAGGATCAAAACTCTGCTCTCTAGGAAGAAAAGACTAACATTAAACAGAGTCATGAGATGGGAGGGAAAGGAAGAGTAAGGGAAATTGCATGGAAAATAAAGGGAGACCCTCATTGCTATACAAAATTACATATAAGGAGAGTAATGAATTACAGTAGATGGGGTAGAGAGAGAAGATGGGAGGGGAGGGGAGAAGGGATAGTAGGGGATAGGAAAGGTAGCAGAATACAACAATTACTAATTGGGCATTATGTAAAATTGTGGATGTGTAACCGACGTGATTCTGCAATCTGCATTTGGGGTTAAAATTGGGAGTTCATAACCCACTTCAATCTAATGTATGAAATATGATATGTCAAGAGCTTTGTAATGTTGTGAACAACCAATAAAAAAATAAAAAATTAAAAAAAAAAAAACAACTCTGCTCTCTGTAAAAGTCCTTCTGTACCGCAGTCTCCAACCTCTGCTGTCTTTAAGGGTTCTTCTGCACCCGAGACTCCAAACTCTACTTTCCATATCAGTTATTCTGCACCCCAGGCTACAACCTCTGCTCTCTGCAACAGTCCTTCTGCACCCCAGTCTCCAAGCTCTACTCTCTGCAACAGTCCTTCTGCACCCCAGTCTCCAAACACTTCTCTCTGCAAAACTCCTTCTAGACCCCAGTCTCCAAACTCTGTTCCCTGCAACGATCCTTCTGCATCACAGTCTCCAACATCTGCTCTATGCAACAGTCTTTATGCACCCCAGTCTCCAACCTCTACTCTCCGCTACAGTCCTTCTTCACCCCAGTCTAAAACCTCTGCTCTCTGCAACATTTCTTCTGCACCCTAGTCTCCAACCAGTGCTCTCTGCAACTGTCCTGCTGCACCTTAGTCTCCACCGTCTGCTCTCTGTAAAGATCTTTTTTTTATTGGTTGTTAAAAACATTACAAAGCTTTTGACATATCATGTTTCATACATTAGATTCAAGTTGGTTATGAACTCCAATTTTTACCCCAAATAAAGATTGCAGAATCACATCTGTTACATATCCACATTTTTACATAATGCTCCATTAGTAAATGTTGTACGTCAGTCTTAAACCTCTTCTCTCCACGATTCTTCTGCACCCCAGTCTCCAACCACTGTTCTCTGTAACAGTACACCTGTACCTCAGTCTCGAACATCTGCTCTCTGTAAGTTCTTTCAGCCAACCAGTCTCCGAACTCTGCTCTCTGTAACAGTTTGTCTTCACCCCAGTCTTCAACCTCTCCTCTCTGTAACAGGCCTTGTGCACTCCAGTCTCGAAACTCTCCTCTCTATAGCAGGCCTTCTTCACCTTACTCTCCTTCTCTGCTCTCTGCAACAATCCTTCTGCACCCCAGTCTCCAACATTTGCTCTCTGCAATGATCCTACTGCACCCCAGTCTACAACCTCTCATCTCTGCAACAGTCCTTCTGCACCTCAGTCTCCAAATTCTGCTCTCTGTAAGATCATTCTGCACCCCAGTCTCCAACCTCTGCTCTCCGTAAGTCATTCTGCAGCCCAGTCTCCAACCTCTGCTCTCTGTAACAGTACTTCTGCACCTCAGTCTGAAACCTTTGCTTTCCACAATTCTTCTGCACCCCAGTCTCCAACCACTGCTTTCTGTAACAGTCCACCTGCACCTTAGTCTCTAAACTCTGCTCTCTGTAAAATCCTTCAGCAACCCTTTCTTAAAAATCTGCTCTCTGTACCAGTCCTTCTTCCACCCCAGTCTCCAACCTCTGCTCTCTGTAACAGTCCTCCTTTACTGCAGAATCCAACCTCTGCTCTCTGTAACGGTCTTTCTGCACTCCAGACTCAAATGTCTGCTTTCTGTATCAGTTCTTCTGCAACCTAGTCTCCCACCTCTGCTCTCTATAACAGTCCTTCTGCACCCCAGTCTCCAATGTCTGCTATCTGCAACAGTCCTACTGCACCCCAGTCTCCAAACTCTGCTCTCTGTAACAATCCTTCTGCACCTCAGTCTCCAAACTCTGTACTCTGCAACGTTACTTCTGCACCTCAGTCTTCAAAATTTACTCTACAGTCTTTCTGTACCTGATTGTTCAACCTCTGCTCTCTGTAGGATTTTTCTCCAACCCAGTGTCCAAACTCTGCACTCTGTAACAGTCCTTCTGCACACCAGTTTCCAAACTCTGCTCTCTGCACCGATCTTTTTTCACCCCAGTCTCAAACCTCTGCTCTCTGCAACAGTCCTTCTGCACACCAGTCTCTAAAATCTGCTCTCTGCAACAGTCCTTCAGCAACTCAGTCTAAAAACTTTGCTCTCTGCAACGATCCTTCTGCACCTCAGTCTCCTACCTCTGCTCTCTTTAAGACCCTTCTAAAACCCAGTCTCTGAACTCTGCTCTCTGTAAAAGTCCTTCTGCAGAATAGTTTTCAACCTCTACTCTTTGTAACAGGAATTTTACAACCCAGTCTCGAACTTCTGCTCTCTGTAAGAGGCCTTCAGAAACCCAGTCTCCAACCTCTTCTCTCTGCAATGATTTTTCTCCACACCAGTCTTTAACCTCTGCTCTCGGTAACAGTCCTGCACCCTACTCACCAAACCTCTGCTCTGTGTAAGATCCTATGCACTCCAGTCTCCAACCTCTTCTCTCTGCAACGATTCTTTCCCATCCCAGTCTCCAACATCTGTTCTCTGCAACAGTCTTTTGCACCCCTGTTTCTAAACTCTGCTCTCTGTAAGATTCATCTGAACCCCAGTCTCCAAACTCTGCTCTCTGTAACAGTCCTTATCCACACCAGTCTCCAAACTCTGTTCTCTGTAACTGTCCTTCTGCACCTCAGTCTCAAAACTCTGCTCTCTGTAACAGTCCATCTGCACCTCAGTCTCTAAAATCTTCTCTCTGCAATGATCCTTCTGGACCCCAGTCTCCAACTTCTGCTCTGTGCAACAGTCCTTCTTCACCACAGTCTCCAACCTCTGCTCTCTATAAGATCCTTCTGCACTCCAGTTTCTAAACTCTGCTCTCTGTAACATTCCTTCTCCACCCCACTCTCCAAACTTCTGTTCTCTGCAACAGTCCTTCTGCTCCCCAGTCTCCGAGATCTGCTCTGTGTAACAGTCCTCCTGTACCGCAGTCTCCAACCTCTGCTCTCTGTAAATGTCCTTTTACACCCCAATTTCCAACCTCTGCTTTCTGTAACAGTCCTTCTGAACCTCAGTCTCAAAACTCTGCTCTCTGTAACACTCCTTCTACACCTCAGTCTCCAACCTCTGCTCTCTCTAACAGTCTTTTTGCACCCCAGTATCCAACCTCTGCTATTGGTAAGAGTTCTATACCGCAGTCTTCACCTTTGCTCTCTTTAATGGTCCTTCTGCATAGCAATTTCCAATCAGTCTAAAAAACCTGCTTTCTGCAACAATTCCTTTGTACCCAAGTATCCAAACTCTGCTCTCTGTAACAGTCTTTCTGTACCTCTATCTCCTACTTCTGCTCTTTGTAAGACCATTCTGAAACCCAGTCTGCAAACTCTGCTCTCTGTAACAGGCCTTCTGCATCCCAGTCTCAAGCCTCTGCTCTCTGTAAGAGGCCTTCTTCACCCCAGTCTCCAAGCTCTACTCTCTGCAAGGATCCTTCTGCACCCCAGGCTTCTACCTCTTCTCTCTAAAACAGTCCTTCTGCACCCCAGTCTCCTACCTCTGCTCTCTATAAGATCATTCTGCACACCAGTCGCCAACCCCTGCTCGCTGTAACAGTCCTTCTGGAACCTATCTACAAATTCTTCTCTCATCAAAGGTCTTTCTGCACCCCAGTCTCCAACCTCTGTTTTCTGAAACAGTCCTTCTACACCCCAATCTCCGAACTCTGCTCTCTGTAACAGTCCTTCTGTACCAGAGTCTCCAACCTCTGCTCTCTGTAACGGTCCTTCTGCCCCCAGTATCCAACATCTGCTTTCTTTGTCAGTCCTTCTGCACCCCAGTATCCATCCTCTGCTCTCTGTAAAAGTCCTTCTGCACCTCAGTCTCCAACCTCTGCCTTCAGCAACAGTTCTTCTGAACCCCAGTCTCCTACCTCTGCTCTCTGCAACATTCCTTCTGCACCCCAGTCTCAAACTTATGCTGTCTGTAAAAGTCTTTCTACACCCCAGTCTCCAAACTCTGCTCTCTGTAACGATACTTCTGCACCCCAGTATCGAACCTCTGCTCTCATCAACGATCCTTCTGCATATAAGTCTCCAACCTCTGCTCTCTGCAACGATCCTTCTGCACCCAGTCTCAAACCTCTGCTCTCTGCAACAGTCCTTTTGAACCCATTCTCCAACATCTGCTTTGTTCAACAGTTCTTCTGTACCTCAGTCTGAAAACTCCCCTCTCTGTAATCCTCCATCTGCAACCCAGTCTCCAACATATGCTCTCTGTAACAGTCCTTCTGTACCTCAATCTCCAATCTCTGCTCTATGCAACATTCCTTCTGCGCACAGTCTCTAACATCTGCTCTCTTAAACAGTCCTTCGACACCCCAGTCTCCAACCTCTGCTTTATGCAACAGTCCTTCTACACCCCAGTCTCCATACTCTGAACGCCCCAACGATCCTTCTGCACCCCATTCTCCAAACTCTGTTTTCTACATCAGTTCTTCTGCACCCCAGTCTCCAACCTCCGCTCTCTGAAACAGTCCTTCTGTACCACAGTCTCCAACCTCTGTTCTGTGTAAGGGTCCTTATGCACCCCAGTATCCAACTTCTGCTTTCTGTATCAGTCCTTTTGAACCATAGTCACCAAACTCTGCCCTCTGTAACCGCCCTTCTGCAACTCAGTCTGCAACCTCTGCTCTCTGCAACAGTCCTTCTGCATCCCAGTCTCGATCATCTGCTCTCTGCAACAGTCCATTTGTACCCCAATCTCCAACATCTGCTCTCTGCAACAGTCATTATCCACCCCAGTCTCCAAATTTTGCTCTGTGTAACAGTCCTTCTGTACTGCATTCTACAACATCTGCTCTCTGTAATGGACTTTCTGCACCCGAGTTTCCAACCTCTGCTTTCTGTGTCAGTTCGTCTGCAACCCCAGTCTCCAAACTCTGCTCTGTTTAACTGTCCTTCTGCACTTTAGTCTCTAACCTCTGCTCTCTGCTACAGTCCTTCTGGACCCCAATCTTCAACCTCTACTCTCTGCAACAGTCCTTCTACATCCCAGTCTAAAACCACTGCTCTCTGCAACAGTCCTTTTGCACCCCAGTCTCCAACATCTGCTCTCTGTAACAATCCTTCTGCACCTCAGTCTTCAAACTCTGCTCTCTGCAACGATCCTTCTGCATCCCAGTCTGAAACCTCTGGTAGCTGTAACAATCCTTGTGAACCCCAGTCTCCCACATCTGCTTCCTGCAACAGTTCTTCTGTACCTCAGTCTGAAAACTCTGCTCTCTGCAATAATCCATCTGAATCCCAGTCTCAAAACTCTGTTCTCTGTAACAGTCCTTCTGTAACTCAGTCTCCAAACACTGCTCTCTGCACAGTCCTTCTAAACCCAAGTCTCCATACTCTGATTGCCCCAACCGGTCCTTCTGCACCCCAGTCTCCAAACTCTGTTCTCTACATCGGTTCTTCTGCAACCCAGACTCCAAACTCTGCTCTGTGTAACAGTCCTTTTGTACCAGAGTCGACAACCTCTGTTCTCTGTAAGGGTCCTTATGCACCCCCAGTATCCATCCTGTGTTTTCTGTATCAGTGGTTTCAACCACAGTCTCCAAACTCTGCCCTCTGTAACCGTCTTTCTGCAACTCAGTCTGCAACCTCTGCTCTCTGCAACAGTCCTTTGCACCCTAGTCTCCAACATCTGCTCTCTGCAACAGTCATTATGCACCCCAGTCTCCAAACTTTGCTCTCTGTAACAGTCCTTCTGTACTGCATTCTCCTACCTCTGTTCTCTGTAAGGGTATTTCTGCACCCCAATTTCCAACCTCTGCTTTCTGTGTCAGTCCTTCTGCAACCCAGTCTCCAACCTCTGCTCTGAGGGGGAGATACACTCTGGCCTCTTGGCTTGGAGGTTTGGTCTGGGGCCAGCTGACCCATTTCTGCTGGCCTGAGATGAGGTGGGACACCGAGGTGGAAGGGAACAAGGGGGAAGCATCCCTAGCTCATGGCAGCAAGAAGGTTGGGGCAGGGGAGGGGACAAGAGAAGACAGTTCGCAGAGGACTAGATGTGATTCCCCAGGGCATGTCCCCGGCCACACTCCACCTGCCCACACTTTTCTCAGTACAGTGGGCCTTTCAGATAATTAACCCACAAAATGGATGGATCCACAGATTAGGTCACAAGTCTCACTGTCTAATCATTTCACCTCTGAACACTGCTACTGTGGCTGACCCTGAGCTTTTGGTGAGGGGATACCTTATTTCTACGCCATAATAATCTCTAAAGTCCATGTGCTTTGGTTAGAATACCTTCATGTTGTCTGGGAGAGTAATCGGGTGCCAAAACAAGATTAAAAAGAAATATCTGGTAACTGAAGATGTGACATTTGGAGCTTGGGGAAAAGCTCTGAAGAGAAGCCCTGGGTGGAGCACTTTAAAATCCTGGTGACGAGGACACAAGAGGGCACCTGGTCTGTGGGGTAGCTGAGTGGCAGTGGGATCACTCATTAAAACATAAAGAAAATGAGAATGAGCATGTCCGGGGAGAGGAAAGGAGGAAAGAAGGTTGGGCCTAGAGTCTGGGTACCTGCGGGGTCTCCCCAAGGAGATTCCAGGAGGCAGCAGGACAGGTTCCCAAAAGATAGGCCTGGGAGTCATGGCTTAGAGTGACTGTGGAAGTCACAGGTGCTAATAAAGGCAAAAGAGAGCAGGGTGAGGAGAGAGGGCCTGATAGACTGTGCAGAAAAGAAGGTGTCCAGAAGGAGGCTCACCAGCTATCAGCAATCTTTCTGCACAACAGTGTCAAAGATCTGCTCTCTGTGCCAGGCCTTCTGCACCCCAGTCTAAAACCTCTGCTCTCTATAACAGTCCTTCTGCAACCAAGTCTACAACCTCTGTTGCCTTCCACAATCCTTCTCCATCCAAGTCTCCAAGTTCTGCTCTCTGGAACACTCTTTCTGCACCCAAGTCTCCAACATCTGCTCTCTGCAACAGTCCTTTTGCAACTCAGTCTGAAAACTCTGCTCTCAGGAACAATCATTCTGCAAAACAGTCTCCAAACTCTGCTCTCTATAATATCCGTCTGCACACCAGTCTCCAAACTGTTATATCTGTAACAGGCCTTCTGCACCCCAGTCTCAAACCTCTGCTCCCTGAAAGAATCCTTCTGCACCCCTGTTTCCAAGTTCTACTCTCTGAAAGAGTCCTTCTGCACCCCACTCTCGAACATCTACTCTTTGCAAGAGTCCTTCTGTACCTAAGTCTGAAAAATCTGCTCTCTGAAACAATCATTCTGCAACCAAGTCTTCAAACTCTGCTCTCTGTAACAGTCCTTCTGCACCTGAGACTCCAAACTCTGCTCTCTATAATATCCTTCTGAACACCAGTCTTCAAACTGTGCTATCTGTAACAGTCCTTCTGCACCCCAGTCCCCAACCTCTGCTCTCTATAACAGGCCTTCTTAACCCCAGTCTCCAACCTCTTCTCTCGGAAACGATTATTCTGCACCTCAGTCTCAAAACTCTGCTCTCTGCAACAGTCCTTCTGCAGCTCAGTCTCCAAACTCTTCTCTCTGTAACAGTCCTTCTGCACCCCAGTATCCAACCTCTTCTCTCTGTAACAAACCTTCTGCACCTCAGTCTCAAAACTCTGCTCTCTGCAACGGTTCTTCTTCACCACAGTCTCCAAACTCTGCTTTGTGTATCAGTCATTCTTCAACACAGAATCCAACCTCTGCTCTCTGTAACAGTCCTTCTGCACCTAAGTCTCCAACCTCTGCTCTCTGTAACAGTCCATCTGCACCCCGGTCTCAAATCTATGCTCTCTGCAACATTTCTTCTGCACGTCAATATCCAAACTATGCTCTCTGTAACTGTCCTTCTGCACCCCAGTATCCAACCTCTGCTCTCTGTAAGATCCTTCTGCACCTCAGTCTACAACCTCTGCTATGTGAAACGATACTTCTGCACCCCAGTCTTCAAACTCTACTCTCTGTAACAGTCCTTCTGCACCTCAGTCTCTAACCTCTGCTCTCTGTAAAAATCTTTCTGCAACTCAATTTCCAACCTCTGGTCTCTGTAACAGTCCTTCTGCACCTCAGTATCCAACCTCTGCTCTCTGTAATGATCCTTCTGAACTTCAGTCTTCGACCAATGCTCTCTGTAACAGGCCTTCTGCACTGCAGTCTCAAACCTCTGCTCTCTGTAACAGTTCTTCTGCACCCCAGTCTCCAAGCTCTACTCTCTGTTACAGTCCTGCTGCACCCGAATCAAACCTCTGCACTCTGTAAAAATCCTTCTGAACCCCAGTCTCAAAACTCTGCTCTCTTTAACAGTTCTTCTGAACCAGAATATCCAAATCTGCTCTCTGTAACACTCCTTATGAAACCCAGTCTCCATCCTCTGCTCTCTCTAGGAATCCTTCTGCACCCCAGTCTCCAACCTCTGCTCTCTTTAAAAGTCCTTCTGCACCTCAGTCTCCAACCTCTGCTCTCTGTAACGATCTTTCTGCACTTCAGTCTCCAACCTCTGCTCTCTGTAACAGTCCTTCTGCATCCCAGTCTCTAACATCTGCTCTCTGCAATGATCATTCTTCTCCCCAGGCTCCAACCTCTGCTCTCTGCAATGGTCCTTCTGCACCCCAGTCCCCAAACTCTGCTCTCTGTAACAGTACTTCTGTACCGCAGTCTCCAACATCTTTTCTCTGTAACGGTCCTTCGGCACCCCAATTACCAACCTATTTTTTCTATAATAATGTTTCTGCACCTCAGACTCCAACTTATGCTCTCAGTAAAAGTCCATCTGCACCTCAGTCTGAAACCTCTGCTCTCTGCAACGATCCTTCTGTACGTCAGTCTCCGAACTGTGCTATCTGTAACAGTCTTCCTGCACCCCAGTCTCCAACCTCTGCTCTCTGTAAAACGCCTTCTGCACTCCAGTTTCCAAACTCTGCTCTATGTAACAGGCCTTCTGCACTCCAGTCTCCAACCTCTTCTCTCTGCAACGATCTTTCTGCACCTCAGTTTTCAACCTCTACTCTCTGCAACAGTTATTCTGCACCCCAGTCTCTAACCTCTGCTCTCTGTAAGATTATTCTTCACGTCAGTCTCTAAACTCTGCTCTCTGTAACAGTCTATATGCACCCCAGTATCCAACCTCTGCTGTCTGTAACAATCTAAGGCACCTAAATCTCAAACTTCAGCTCTCTGCATCTGTCCTTCTGCACGCCAGTCTCCAAACTCTGTTCTCTGCAACAGTCTTTCTGCACCACGGTCTCCAAAGTCTGCTTTCTGTTTCAGTTCTTCTGTACCCCAGTCTCCAACCTCTGCTCTCTGAAACAGTCCTTCTGCAACCTAGTCTTCAACCGCTACTCTCTGCAACATTTCTTCTGCACCCCAGACTCCAACTTGTCCTCTCTGTAACTGTCCTTCTGAAGCCCTGTCTCAAAAATCTGCTCTCTGTAATTATCGTTCTCCACCATAGTCTCCAACCTCTGCTCTCCTCAACGATCATTCCGCACCTCAGTCTCCAACCTCTGCTCTCTAAAACGATAATTCTGCACCCCAGTCTTCAACCACTGGTCTCTGTAACAGTACTTATGCAGCTCAGTCTCCGACCTATGCTCTCTGTAAGATACTTCGTCACACCAATCTACAACATCTGTTCTCTGCAATGATCCTTTAGAACCCCAGTCTCCAACCTCTGCTCTCTGTAACAGTCCTTCTGTACAGCAGTCTCCAAACTCTTCTCTTTGTAACGGTCATTCTACACCCCAGTCTCCAACCTCTACTTTCTGTATTAGTCTTTCTGCACCCCAGTCTCCAAACTCTGCTCTCTGTAACAGTTCTTCTTCACCTCACTCTTCAAACTCTGCACTCTGCAACAGTCCTCTGCACCCCAGTCTCCACCTTCTGCTCTCGGTAACAGTTCTTCTGCACCCCAATCTCCAAACTCTGCTCTCTGTAACACTCCTTCTTCACTCCAGTCTCTACCCTGTGATCTCTGTAACAATTCTTCTGGACATCAGTCTCCGACCTCTGCTCTCTACAACGTTCCTTCTGCTCCTCAGTTCCCAAACTCTACTATCTGAAAAAGTCTTTCTGCACCTCAGTCTCCAAACTCTGCTCTCTGTAAGATCCTTCTGCAACCAATTCTCCAAACTCTGCTCTCTGTAACATTTCTTCTGCACCCCAATCTCCAAACACTGTTCTCTGTAACAGGCCCTCTTCACCCCAGTCTTACAACTCTGCTCTTTTTAATAGGCCTTCTGCACCAAAGTCTCAAACCTCTGCTCTCTGAAAAGATCCTTCTGCAACCCAGGATCCAACATCTGCTCTCTGCAACAGTACTTCTGCACCTCAGTCTGAAAACGCTCCTCTCTGCAACAATCCTTCAGCACCCCAGTCTTAAACCTCTGCTCTTGTAACACTTCTTCTGCACCTCTTTCTCCAAAATGTTCTCTGTAAGATCCTTCTGCAACACAGTCTCGAAACTGTGCTATCTGTAACAGTCCTTCTGCACCCCAGTCTCCAAACTCTGCTCTCTGCAACAGTCCTTCTGCACCCCAGTCTCCAACCTCTACTTTCTGTAAGATCCTTCTGCACCACAGTCTTCAACCTCTTCCCTCTGTATCAGTCCTTCTGCACCCAGGTCTCCAAACTCTGCTCTCTGCAATATTTCTTCTGCACCCCACTCTCCAACCTGTGCTCTCTGTAGCAGTCCTTCTGCACCCCAGATTCCAACACCTGCTCTCTTCAATGATCCTTCTTCTACCCAGTCTCCAAACTTTGCTCTCTGTAAAACTCCTTTTGTTTCAGAGTCTCCACCTTCTTCTCTTTGTAATGGTTCATCTGCTCCCCAATTGCCAACCTCTGTTTCTGTAAAAGTTTTTTGCACTCTACTTTCCGTATTAGTTATTCTGCACCCCAGTCTAAAACCTCTGCTGTCTGTAACAGTGGTTCTGCACCCCAGTCTCCAAACTCTTCTCTCTGCAACAATCTATCTGCACCTCAGTCTCCTAACTCTGCTCTCTGTAAAAGTCCTTCTACACCTCGGTCTCCATTCTTTCTTCTCTGTAATGCTATTTCTGCACCCCAGTATTCAATCTCTGCTCTTTGTAAAAATCCATCTGCACCTCTGTATCCAACGTGTGCTCTCTGTAACAGTCCTTCTGCACCCCAGTCTCCAAACTCTGCTCTCTGTAACAGTCCTTCTGTACCGCAGTCTCCAACCTCTACTCTCTATAACGGCCCTTCTGCACCCTAATTGCCAACCTCTGCTTTCTGAAACAGTTCTTCTGCACCTCAGACTCCAAACTCTGCTCTCTGTAACAGACCGTCCAAGCCTCAGTCTGAAATCTCTGCTGTCTGCAACAATCCTTCTAAACCCCAGTCTCCAAACTGTGCTGTCTGTATCAATCCTTATGCACCCCAGTCTCCAACATCTGCAACTCAGTCTCCAAAGTCTGCTCTCTGTAACAGGCCTTCTGTACCCCAGTCTCCAACCTCTTCTACCTGCAACAGTCCTTCTGCACCCCGGTCTCCAACCCCTGCTCTCTGTAAGATCCTTCTGCACCCCGTTTTCTAAACTTTGCTCCCTGTAACCGTCATTCTGCACCTCAGTCTCCAAACTCATCCCTCTGCAACGGCCCTTCTGCACGCCACTATCCAACCTCTGTTTTCTGCAGCAGTCCTTCTGCACCCCAGGCTACACACTCTGCTCTCTGTTACAGTGCTTCTGCACCCCAGTCTCCAAACGCTACTTTCCGTATCAGTTATTGTGCACCCCAGTCTAAAACCTCTGCTCACTGTAACAGTCCTTCTGCAGCTCAGTCTCCAACCTCTGCTCTCTGCAAAAATTTTTCTATACACCAGTCTCCAACATCTGCTCTCTGCAATGATCCTTCTGAATCCCAGTCTCCAATGTCTGCTATCTGCAAAAGTTCTTCTACATACCAGTCTCAAAACGCTGCTCTCTGCAACATCTCTTCTGCACCCCAGTCTTTAAACTGTGCTCTCTGTAACTATCCTACTGCACCCCAGTCTCCAAACTCTGCTCTCTGTAGCGATTCTTCTGCACCTCAGTCTCCAACCTCTGATCTCTGCAAGGATCCTTCTGCACCCCAGTCTCCAACGTCTGTTTTCTGCAACAGTCTTTCTGACCCCAGTCTCCAGCCTCTGCTCTCTGTAACATCCTTCTGCAACCCAGTTTCAAAACTCTGCTCTAGATGACATTCCTTCTGCACCTCAGTCTCCAATCTCTGCTCTTTGTAACAGTACTTCTGTACCGCAGTCTTCAATCTTTGCTCACTGCAACATTTCTACTGCACCCCAGTCTACAAACTGTACTCTCTGTAACTGTATTTCTGACCCCAGTCTTCAACCTCTGCTCTCTGCAACGATCCTTCTGCACCTCAGTTTCCAACCTCTGCTCTCTGCAACTATCCATCTTCACCCCAGTTTCCAACCTCTGCTCTCTGTAACAGTCCTACACTTCAGTCTCCAACCTCTCCTCTCAGTACCAATTCTTCTGCACCTCAGTCTCCAACCTCTGCTCTCTTTAACAGTCCTACTGCACCTCAGTCTCCAAACTCTGCTCTCTGTAACAGGCGTTCGGCACACAGTCTCCAATCTCTGCTCTCTATAACAGGCGTTCTGCACCCCAGTCTCCAACCTCTTCTCTTTGGAATGATCATTCTTCACCTCAGTCTCCAACCTCTGCTCTCTGCAACAGTCCTTCTGAACCTCAATCTCCAAACTCTGCTCTCTGTAACACTCTTTCTGCATCCCAGTCTCCACCCTCTACTCTCTGTAAAAGTCCTTCTGAACCTCAGTCTCCAACCTCTGCACTCTGTAAGGTCCTTCTGCAACCCATTCTTCAAACGCTGATCTCGGTAACAATCCTTCTGCACCTGTCTCCAAAGTCTGCTCTCTGTAAGAGTCTTCTGCACCCCAGTCTCCAAACTCTGCTCTCAGTAACAGGCCTTCTGCACCCCAGTCTTCAAACTCTGCTCTGTGTAATAGGCCTTCTGCACCCCAGTCTCCAACATCTGCTCTCTGCAACGATCGTTCTTCTACCCAGTCTCAAAACTCTGCTCTCTCTAAATCCTTTTGTGTCACAGTCTCCAAACTCTTCTCTTTGTAACGGTCCCAATTGCCAACCTCTGCTTTCTGTAACAGTCTTTATTCACCCCAGTCTCCAAACTCTTCTCTCTGCAACAATCTTTACGCACCTCAGTCTCCAACCTCTGCTCTCTGTAAAAGTCCTTCTGCACCTCAGTCTCCATCCTTTGCTCTCTGTAATTGTCCTTCTGCACCCCAGTCTCCAACCTCTGCTCTCTGTAACAATCCTTCTGCACCTCTGTCTCCAACGTCGGCTCTCTGTAATAGTTCTTCTGCACCCCAGTCTCCCACATCTGATCTCTGCACTGGTCCTTTTGCACCCCAGTCTCCAAACTCTGCTCTCTGTAACAGTCCTTCTGTACGGAAGTCTCAAAACTCTTCTCTCTATTATGGTCGTTCTGTACCCGCATTTCCAATTTCTGCTCTCTGTAACAGTCCTTCTAAGCCTCAGTCTTAAAATACTGCTCTCTGCAACAATCCTTCTAAACAAAAGTCTCCAAAGAGTGCCATAAGTAACAATCCTTCTGCACCCCAGTCTCCAACATCTGCTGTCTGTAACAGGTTTTCTGCAACCCAGTCTCTAAACTCTGTTCTCTGTAACAGGCGTTCTGCACCCCAGTCCCCAACCTCTGCTCTCTGCAAAAGTCCTTCTACACCCCAGTCTCCAACCTCTGCTCTCTTCAACAATCCTTCTGCATCCCAGTCTCCAACGTCTGCTCTCTATAAGATCCTTCTGCACACCGTTATCCAAACTTTGCTCTCTGTAACAGTGATTCTGCACCTCAGTCTCCAACATAATCACTCTGCAACCGCCCTTGTGCACCCAAGTCTCCAACCTGTGCTCTCTGTAACTGTCCTGTTGCACCCCAGTCTCCACCCTCTGCTCTCTGTAGCGATCCTTCTGTACCTCATTCTCCAAACTCTGCTCTCTGCAACGATCCTTCTGCACCCCAGTCTCCATCCTCTGCTCTCTGTAAGAATCCTTTTACACCCCAGTCTCCAAACTCTCCTCTCTGTAAAAGTCCTTCTTCACCTCAGTAACCAACCTCTGCAATCTGTAACGGTCCTTCTGCACCCCAGTCTCCAAACTCTGCTCTCTGTATCAGTCCTTCTGCACCCAAGTATCCAAACTCTGCTCTCTGCAACATTTTTTCTGCACCCCAGTCTCCAAACTGTGCTCTCTGTAACAGTCCTTCTGCACCCCAGTCTCCAACATCTGCTCTCTGCAACGATCCTTTTTCTACCCAGTCTCCAAACTCTGCTCTCTGTAAAAGTCCTTTTGTATCGCAGTCTCCAACCTCTTCTCTTTGTAGCGGTCCATCTGCTCCCCAATTGGCAACCCCTGCTTTCTGTTAGTGTCCTTCTGCACCCCAGTCTCCAAACTCTTCTCTCTGCAACCATCCTTCTGTACCTCAGTCTCCAAATTCTGTTCTCTCTAAAAGTCCTTCTGCATCTCAGTCTCCACCCTTTGCTTTTTGTAATGGTCCTTCTGCACCCCAGTCTCCAATCTCTGCTCTCTGTAACAATCCTTCTGCACCTCTGTCTCCAAGGTCTGCTCTCTGTAACAGTCCTTCTGCACCCCAGTCTCCAAACTCTGCTCTATGTAACAGTCCTTCTGTACCGCAGTCTCCAACATCTTCTCTCTATAACGGTACTTCTGCACCACAATTGCTACCCTCTGCTTTCTGAAACACTCCTTCTGCACCTGAGACTCCAAGCTCTGTCTCTGTAACAGTCCTTCTAAGCCTCAGTCTGAAACCTCTGCCCTCTGAAACAATCCTACTAAACCCCAGTATCCAACCTCTACTCTCTGTAAGATCCTTCTGCACCCAGTTATCCAAACTTTGCTCTCTGTAACAGTCATTCTGCACCTCAGTCTTCAACCTCATCTCTCTGCAACGGCCCTTCTGCACCCCAGTATTCAACATCTGTTCTCTGCAGCAGTCCTTATGCACCCCAAACTACAAACTCTGCTCTCTGTAACAGTCATTCTGCACCCCAGTCTCCAAACTCTAATTTCCGTGTCAGTAATTCTGCACCCCAGTCTAAAACCTCTGCTCTCTGTAACATCCCTTTTGCACCTCAGTCTCCAAACTCTGCTCTCCTCAACAGTCCTTCTGCACCCCAGTCTCAAAATTCTGCTCTGTGCAAAAGTACTTCTACACACCAGTCTCCAACATCTGCTCTCTGCAAGGATGCTTCTGCATCCCAGTCTCCAACGTCTGCTCTCTGCAACAGTACTTCTACACCCCAGTCTCCAACCTCTGCTCTCTGCTACAGTCCTTCTGCACCCCAGTCTCTAACCTATGCTCTCTTCAACATTTTTTCTGCACCCCAGTCTCCAACCTGTACTCTGTAACTATCCTACTGCACCCCGGTCTCTAAACTCTGCTCTCTGTAACGATCTTTCTACACCTCAGTCTCCAACGTCTTTTCTCTGCAACAGTCTTTCTGACCCCAGTCTCCAGCCTCTGCTCTCTGTAACATCCTTCTGAACCCCAGTTTCCAAATACTGCTCTCTGTGACATTTCTTCTGCACGCCAGTCTCTACCCTCTGCTCTTTGTAAAAGTACTTCTGTACCACAGTCTCCAATCTCTGCTCACTACAACATTTTTTCTGCACCCCAGTCTCCAAACTGTGCTCTCTGTAACTGTCTTTCTGACCCCAGTCTCCAACCTCTGCTCTCTGTAACAGTCTTCTGCACCGCAGTCTCCAACCTCTGCTCTCTATAACAGGCATACTGAACCCCAGTGTCCAACCTCTGCTCTCTGTATCAGTCCTTCTGCACCACAGTCTCCAAACTCTGCTCTCTGCATCAGTCCTTATGCACCCAAGTCTCCAAACTCTGCTCTCTGCAACATTTCTTCTACACCCCAGTCTCCAACCTGACCTCTCTGTAACTGTCCTTCTGCAACTCAGTCTTTAACCTCTGCTCTCTGTAACAGTACTTCTGCACCCCAGTACCCAACATTTGCTCTCTCCAACGATCCTTCTTCTACCCAGTCTTCAAACTCTGCTCACTGTAAAAGTCCTTTTGTATCGCAGTCTCCAACCTTTTCTCTTTGTAACGGTCCATCTGCACCCCAATTGCCAACCTCTACTTTCTATAAAAGTACTTTTGCACCTCAGATTCCAACCTCTCCTCTTTGTAACAGTCCTTCTAAGCCTCAATCTGAAACCTGTGCTTTCTACATAGGTCCTACTACACCCCAGTCTTCAAACTGTGCTATCTGTAACCATTCTTCTGCACCCAAGTCTCCAAAATCTGCTCTCTGTAACAGGTCTTCTGCAACCCAGCCTCCAAACTCTGCTCTCTGTAACAGTCCTTCTGCACCTCAGTCTCCAACCTCTTCACTCTGCAACAGAACTTCTGCTTTCCAGTCTCCAACCTTTGTTCTCTAAAGGATCATTCTGCATTTCAGTCTTCAACGTCTGCTCTCTGCAACAGTCCTTCTACACCCCAGTCTCCAACCTCTGCTCTCTGCTACAGTCTTTCTGCATCCCATTCTACAACCTCTGCTCTCTGCAACATTTCTTCGGTACCCCAGTCTCCAACCTATGCTTTCTGTAACTATCCTACTGCACCTTGTTCTCCAAACTCTGCTCTCTGTAGCAATCCTTTTGCACCAAAGTCTCCAACTTCTGCTCTCTGTAACGATCTTTCTGCACCCCAATCTCTAAACTCTGCTCTCTGCAACAGTCCTTCTGCACCCCATACTCCAAGCTCTGCTCTCTGTAACAGTCCTTCTGCACATCTGTGTCCAAAATCTGTTCTCTGTAAAATCCTTTTGCACCTCAGTCGCCAACCACTCCTCTCTGTACCATTTTTTCTGTACTTCAGTCTCCAACCTGTGCTCTCTGTAATAGGCCTTCTACACCCCAGTCTCCAACCTCTGCTGTCTGTAAAAGTTCTTCTGCACCACAGTCTAGAACCTCTGCTTTCTGTAACAGTCCTTCTGCACCCGAGTCTCCAACCTCTGCTCTCTGTAACAATCCTTCTGCACCCCACTCTTCAACCTCTGCTCTCTATACAATTCTTCTGCACCCCAATCTCCAAACTCTGCTGTCTTTATCACTTCTTCTGCACCCCAGTCTCCATCCTTTTTTCTCTGTAAGAATCCTTCTGCACCCCAGTCTCCAACCTCGTCTCTCTGCAAATGTTCTTCTGCACCTCAGTCTCCAACCTCTGCTCTCACTAAGGGTCCTTCTGCACACCAGTCTCCAAGCTCTGCTCTCTGTAACGATCAATCTGCAAATCAGTCTCCAACCTCTGCTCTCTCTAACAGTCCTACTGCACCCTAGTCTCCAACATCTGCTCTCTGAAAGGTTTTTTCTTCTATCCAGTTTCCAACCTCTGCTCTCTGTAACAGTCCTTTTGTATCGCAGTCTCCAAACTCTTCTCTTTTTAAAGGTCCTTCTGCTCCCCAATTTCCAGCATCTGCTTTCTGTAACAGTCTTTCTGCACCCCAGTCTCCAACCTCTTCTCTCTGCAACGATCTTTCTGCACCTCAGACTCCAACCTCTGCTCTCTGCACCAGTCCTTCTGCACCCCAGTCTCCAGACTCTGCTCTCTGGAAGATCATTTTTAATCCCAGTCTCCAAACTCTGCTCTTTGTAGCAGTTCTTCTGCACCCCAGTATCCAAACTCTGCTCTCTTTGAAAGTCCTTCTGCACCTCAGTCTCCAACCTTTGCTCTCTGTAATGGTCCTTCTGCACCCCAGTTTCCAACCTCTGCTCTTGGTAACAATCCTTCTGCACCTCAGTCTCCAACGTTTGCTCTTTGTAAAAGTCCTTCTGCAACCCAGTCTCCAACATCTGCTCTCTGCAACAGTCATTCTGCACCCCAGTCTCCAAACTCTGCTCTCTGTAACAGTCCTCCTTTAGTGCACTCTCAAAAATCTGCTCTATGTAACGGTCCTTCTGCACCCAAGTCTCCAATCTCTGCTATCTGTAACACGCTTTCTGCACCTCAGTCTCCAAACTCTGCTCTCTGCAACAGACCTTCTGCACCTCAGTCTGAAAACTTTGTTCTCTGCAAGGATCCTTCTGCACCACAGTCTCAAAATTTTGCTCTCTGTAACAGTCTTTCTGAACCCTAGTCTCCAACCTCTGCTCTCTGTAACAGGCCTTTTGCACCCCATTCTCCAACCTCTGCTCTCTGTAATAGTGCTTCTTCACCTAAGTCTATAAACTCTACTCTCTGAAACAGTCCGTCCAAACCCCAGTCTGCAAACTCTGCTTACTGTATCACTGCATCTGTACCACTATTTCCAACATCTGCTCCCTGTAAGAGTCTTTCTGTACCTCAGTCAACAAACTCTGCTTTCTGCAACAGTTCTTCTGAACCCCTTGTCAAAGAATGTACTTCTGAACCCCTTGTCAAAATGTACTTCTGAACCCCTTGTCAAAACTCTGCTGTTCGTATCAATCCTTCTGCACCCCAGTCTCAAAATTTTGCTCTCTACAACGATCCTTATGCACCCCAGTCTCCAAACTCTGCTATCTGTAACAGGCCTTTTGCACCCAAATCTCCCACCTCTACTCTCTGTAACAGTCCTTTTGCAACTCAGTCTCCATCTTCTGCTCTTTGCAACAGTCCTTTTGCACCTCAGTCTCCAAACTCAGCTCTCTGCATTGATGTTTCTGCACCTCAGTCTCGAAACTCTACTCTCTGTAACACTCCTTCTGCACCCCAGTCTCAAACTTCTGCTGTCTGCAAAGATCCTTTTGCACACCAGTCTCCAACATCTGCTCTCTGCAAAAGTCCTTCTGCACCCCAGGCTCCAACGTCTGCTCTCTGCAAAGATCATTCTGCACCCCATTATCCAACATCTGCTCTATGCAACAGTCCTTCTGCACCCCTGTCTCCAAACTCTGCTCTCTGCAACAGTCCTACTGCAACTCAGTCTGAAAACTGTTATCTGCAATGATCCTTCTGCACCCCAGTCTTCAAACTCTGCTCTCTGTTATAGTCCTGTTGCACCTCAGTCTCGAAACTCTGCTCTCTGTAAGATCCTTCTGCAACCTTGTTCCAAACTCTGCTCTCTGTAACAGTCCTTCTGCACCCCAGTCTCCAACCTCTGCTCTCTGCCACACTGCTTGTAAAACCCAGTCTCCAAACTCTGCTCTCTGCAACAGTCCTTCTACACCCCAGGCTCCAACTTCTGTTCTTTGTAACAATCCTTCTTCACCTTAGCTACCAAACTCTGATCTCTGCAATGGTACTTCTGCACCACAGTCTCCAACCTCTGCTCTCTGTAAAAGTCCTGCTGCACATCGGTCTACAAACTCTGCTCTTTAAGATCCTTTTGCAACCTTGTCTAAAAACTCTGTTCTCTGTAGAAGTTCTTCTTCACCCCAGTCTCCAACCTCTGCTCTCTGTAACAGGCCTTCTGTCCCTCAGACTCCAAACTCTGCTACCTGTAATGGTCCTTCTGAACCCCAGTCTCCAACCTCTGCCCTCTGTAACAATCTTTCTGCACCCCAGTCTCCAACGTATGCTTACTGCAATGATCCATTTGCACCCCAGTCTCCAACATGTGCTCTCTGAAAAAGTCCTTCTGCACCCCAGTTTTCAACATCTGAAGTCTGCAACAATCTACCTGAAGCTCAGTGTGAAAATTCTGCTCTCTGCAACGATCCTTGTGCACACCAGTCTCCCAAATCTGCTTTCTGTAACAGTCCTTCTGCACCTCAGTCTCCAAAATCCACTCTTTGTAACATTCCTTCTGCTTCCCAGAATCCAACCTCTGCTCTCTGTAACAGATCTTCTGCTCACCAGTCTCCAAACTCTGCTCTCTGTAACAGTACTTCTGCTCCCCAGTCTCAAACTTCTGCTCTCTGTAACAGTCCTTTTGTACTTCAGTTTTCAAACTCTGCTGTCTGAAACAATCCTTCTGCACCCCAGTCTTCAACCTCTCCTTTTTGTATCATTCCTTCTGCACCACAGTTTCCAACCTCTCCTCTCTGTAACATTCCTTCTGCACCTCTGTCTCCAACCTCTGCTCTCTGCAACAGTTCTTCTGCACCCCAGTCTTCATCTTATGCTCTCTGCAACAGTTCTACTGCACCCCAGGCTCCAAGGTCTGCACTCTGAAACAGTCCTTCTCCACACCAGTCTCCAACCTCTGCTCTATGTAACAGTCCTCCTGTAGTGCAGTCTCCAAAATCTGCTCTGTGTAAGGCTCCTTCTGCTCCCCAGTCTTCAACCTCTGCTTTCTGCATAAGTCCTTCCGCACCCCAGTCTCCAACCTCATCTCTCTGTAACAGTCCTTCTGCACATCAGTCTCCAAACTCTGCTCTCTGTAACAGTTCTTCTGCACCCAAATCTCAAACCTCTACTTTCTGCAACAGTCCTTCTACACCCTCTTCTCTAAACTCTGCTATCTGAAACAGTCCTTCTGCACCCCAGTCTCCAAACTCTGGTATCTGCAACAGTCTTTCTCCACCCTAGTCTTCAACCTCTGCTCTCTGTAACAATCCTTCTGCACCTCAATCTGCAAACACTGCTCTCTACAACGGTCCTTCTGTACCTCAGTCTCTAAACTCTACTCTCTGTAACAGTCCTTCTGCACCTCAGTCTCCAAAATATTCTCTCTGTAAGATGCTTCTGCAACCCAGTCTGTAAACTCTGCCCTCTGAAACAGTCTTTCTGCACACCTTCTCAAGCCTCTGTTCTCAGTAACAGTCCTTCTGCACGCCAGTCTCAAACCTCAACTCACTACAACGATCCTTCTGCACGCCAGTCTCCAAACTCTGCTCTCTACAACAGTCCTTCTGCACCCCAGTCTCCAACCTCTGCTCTCTGTAACAATCCTTCTGCACCTCAGTCTCCAAACACTGCTCTTTACAACAGTCCTTCTGAACCTCAGTCTCTAAACTCTACTCTCTGTAACAGTCCTTCTGCACCTCAGTCTCCAACATATTCTCTCTGTAAGATGCTCGGTAACCCAGTCTCTAAACTCTGCCCTCGGAAACAGTCCTTCTGCACACCTTCTCCAACCTCGGTTCTCTGTAACAGTCCTTCTACACGCCAGTCTCGAACCTCTACTTGCTACAACGATCCTTTTGCCAGTCTCCAACCTCTGCTCTCTACAACAGTCCTTCTGCACCCCAGTCTCCAATATCTGCTCTCTGCAACATTCCTACTGCACCTCAGTCTGAAAACTCTGTTCCCTGCAACGATCATTCTGCACACCAGTCTCCAACCTCTTCTCTCTATAACAGTCCTGCTGTACCACAGTCTCCAAAATCTTCTCTCTGTGTAAGATCTTTCTGCAACCCTGTCTCCAAACTTTGCTGTTTTTAACAATCCATCTGCATCACAGTCTCCAACCTCTGCTCTGTGTAACAGGCCTTTTGCACTCCATTCTTCAACCTCTGCTCTCTGCATCAGTCCTTCTACACCGGAGTCTCCAAACTCTGCTTTCTTTATCAGTCCATCTGCACACCAATCTCCAACCTCTGCTCTCTGTAACAGTACTTCTGCACCTCAGTCTACAAACTCTGCTCTCTGCAACAGTCCTTCTTTAACCCAGTCTCCAACATCTGCTCTCTGCAACAGTCCTTCTGCACCGAAGTCTCCAAACTCTGCCTCTGTAACAGTCCTACTGAAAGGCAGTCTCCAACCTCTGCTCTCTGCAACAGTGCTTCTGCACACAAATCTCAAACCTGTGCTCTTTGCAACAGTTCTTCTACACCCCATGTCCAGCCTCTGCTCTCTGCAGAAGTCCCTGTGAGACGCAGTCTCCAAACTCTGCTCTCTATAACGATCCTTCTGTACCTCATTCTCCAAACTCTATTCTCGGTAAAAGTACTTCTGCACCCCTTCTCCAAACTCTGCTCTCCATAACAGGCCTTCTACACCCCAGTCTCCAACCTCTTTTCTCTATAACAATCTTTCTGCACCCGAGTCTCCAACCTCTGCTCTCTGTACAAGGTCTTCTGCACCCCAGTCTCAAAACTCTGCTCTCTCTAAGAGGTTTTCTGCACCCCAGTCTCCAACCTTTTCTCTCTGCAAAAATCCTTCTGCACATCAGTCTCAAAACTCTGCTCTCTGTAACAGTCCTTCTGGACCCCAGTATCCAAACTGTGCTCTCTGTAAAAGTCCTTCTGCACCTCCGTCTCCAACATTTGCTCTTTGTAATTGTCTTTCTGCACCCCAGTATTCAACCTCTGCTCTCTTTAACAATCCTTTTGCACCCCAGTCTCCAACCTCTGCACTCTGTAACAGGCCTTCTGCACCTCAGTCTTCAACCTCTGCTCTCTGTAACAGGCCTTCTGCACCCCAGTGTCCAAACTGTGCTCTCTGCAACGATCCTTCAGCACCCCAGGATCAAATATCTGCTCTCTGAAACAGTCCTTCTCCAACTCAGATTCCAACCTCTGCTCTCTGTAACAGTCCTTCTAAGCCTCAGTCTGAAACCTCTGATCTCTGCAACGATTCTTCTGCACCCCAGTCTCCAAACTGTGCTACCTGTAACAATTCTTCTGCACACAAGTCTTCAACCTCTTCTCTCTACCAGGTCTTATTCACCCCAGTCTCCAAACTCTGCTCTCTGTAACAGGCCTAATGAACCCCAGTCCCCAAACTCTTCTCTCTGCAATGATCCTTCTGCACCTCAGTCTCCAAACTCTGCTCTCTGCAACAGTCCTTCTGCACACCAGGTTCAAAACACTTTTTTCCATATCAGTTATTCTGCACCCCAGTCTCCAAACTCTGCTATCTGTAACAGTACTTCTGCACCCCAGTTTCAAACCTCTGCTCTCTGCAAAAGTCCTTCTGCACCTCAGTCTCCACCTTCTGCTCTCTGAAACATTCCTTCTGCACCCCAGTATCCTAGCTCGGCTTTCTAACAATCCTTCTGCACCTCAGTCTCCAAACTTTGCTTTTTTCAATGGTCCTTCTGCACCCCAGTCTCCAACCTTTGTTCTCTCTAACGGTTCTTCTGCACCACAGTCTCCAAAGTCTGTTTTCAGTATCAGTTTTTCTGCACCCCAGTTTCCAACCTCTGCTCTCTGGAAAAGTCCTTCTGCACCATAGTCTCCACCTTCTGCTCTCTGCAACATTTCTTCTGAACCACAGTCTCCATCTGTGCTCTCTGTAACAGTCCTTCTGCACCTCAGTCTGAAAACTCTGCTCACTGCAACGAACCTTCTACACCTCAGTCTCCAACCTCTGCTCTCTGTAAGAGTCCTTCTGCACCCCAGTTTCAAACCTCTGCTCTCTGCAAAAGTCCTTCTGCACCTCAGTATCCACCTTCTGCTCTCTGCAACATTCTTTCTGCACCCTAGTATCCTAGCTCTGCTTTCTATCAATCCTTTTGCACCTCAGTCTCCAAACTTTGCTCTTTGCAACGGTCCTTCTGCACCCCAGTCTCCAAACATTGCTCTCTGCAATGATCCTACATAACCCCAGTCTCCAACCTTTGATCTCTAACACAGTCTTTCTGCACCTCAGTCTCCTAATTTTAATCTCTGTAAGATCCTTCTGCACTCCTGTTTCGAACCTCTGCTCTCTGTAACAATCCTTCTGCACCCCAGTCTTCAAATCTGCTCTCCGCAACAGTCCTTCTGTACCCCAGTCTGAAAACTCTGCTCTCTGCAACAGTCCTTCTGCACTTTAGTTACCAACATCTGCTCTCTGCTACAGTCCTTCTGCACACCACTCTCCAACCTCTGCTCTCTGTAACAGTCCTCCTGTACTGCAGTATCCAACCTCTGCTCTCTGTAACGGTCTTTCTGCACCCCAGACTTAAATCTCTGCTTTCTGTATCAGTACTTCTGCACCGCAGTCTCCAACCTCTGCTATCTGTAAGACTCCTTCTGCACCCCAGTCTCAAACCTCTGCTCTCTGCAACAGTCTTTCTGCACCCCAGTCTCAAAATTCTACTCTCTACAAAGGTCCTTCTGCACCCCAGTCTCCAACCTCTGCTCTCTATAACAATTCTTCTGCACCTCAGTCTCCAAGATCTGTACTCTAAAATGTTCTTTCTGCACCTCCGTCTCAAACCTCTACTCTCTGTAACATTCCTTCTGCACCTCATTCTCCAACCTCTGCTCTCTGTAGGATCCTTCTCCAACCCATTCTCCAAAGTCTACTCTATGTAACAGTCCTTCTGAAGACCAGTCTCCAACCTCTGCTCTCTGCACCAATACTCTTGCACCTCAGTCTCCAACCTCTGCTCTCTGCAACAGTCCTGCTGGATCCCAGTCTCCAACATCTGCTCTCTGCAACAGTCTTTCTGCACCACAGTCTCAAATCTCTGCTCACTTCCACAGTCCTCCTGCACCACAGTCTCCAACATCTGCTCTCTGTAAGATCCTCCTGCACTCCAGTTTCCAAACTCTGCTCTCTGTAATATTCCTTCTCCACCCCAGTCTTTAACCTCTGCTTTCTGCAAGTGTCCTGCGGCACCCCAGTCTCCAACATCTGTCCTCTTCAACAGTCCTTCTGCTCCCCAGTCTCCAACATCTGCTCTCTGTAACAGTTTTTTTGTACTGCAGTCTGCAACCTGTGGTCTTTGTAACATTCCTTCTGCACCCCAGTCTCCAACCTCTGCTTTCTATAACAGTTTTTCTATACCACAGTTTTCAAACTCTGGTCTCTGTAACGGTCCGTCTGCACACCAATTTCCAACCTCAGCTTTCTGTAGCAGTACATCTGCACCTCAGTCTCCAAACTCTTCTCTCTGTAACAGTCCTTCTACAGCTAAGTGTCCAAACTCTGCTCTCTGTAACAGTCCTTCAGCACCTCAGTCTGATACCTCTGCTCTCTGCAAGATCCTTCTGCACCCCAGTCTCTAACCACTACTCTCTGTAACAGTCTACCTGCACCCCAGTCTCCAAATCTGCTCCCATTAACAGTTTTTCTATACCGCAGTCTTCAAACTCTGGTCTCTGTAACGGTCCTTCTGAACTCCAATTTCCAAACTCTACTTTCTGTAACAGTGCTTCTGCACCTCAGTCTCCAAACTCTTCTCTCTTTAACAGTCCTCTACACCTCAGTCTCCAACCTCTGCTATCTGTAACAGTCCTTCGGAAACTCAGTCTGACACCTCTGCTCTCTGCAAGATCCATCTGCACCCCAGTCTCCAACCTCTGCTCTCTGCCCTGATCCTACTTCACCCCAGTCTCAAACGTTTGACTTCTGCAAATGTTTTTCTGCACCTCAGTCTCCAAATTCTGCTCTCTGTAAGATCCTTCTGCACCCCTGTATCCAACCTCTGCTCTCTGCAACAGTCCTTCTGCACCTTATTCTGAAAAGTCTGCTCTCTGCAACGACCCTTCTGCACCCCAGTCTTCTACCTCTGCTCCCTCTAAAAGTCCTTCTGCACCCCAGTCTCTAAAATCTGCTATCTACAACAGTCCTTCTGCACCCCAGTTTCCAATATCTGCTCTCTGTAACAGTTCTTCTGCACCACAGTCTTCAAACTCTGCTCTCTGTAAGATCCTTCTGCACTCCAGTTTCCAAACTTTGCTCTCTGTAACATTCCTTCTCCACTCAAGTCTCTAACCTCTGTTCTCTGCAACAGTTCTTCTGCTCCCCAGTTTCCGAGATCTGCTCTCTGTAACAGTCCTTCTGTACCGCAGTCTCCAACCTCTTCTCTTTATAATGGTTCTTCTACATCTCAGTCTCAAACCTCTACTTTCTGGATCAGTCTGTCCTAACCCCAGTCTCCAAACTCTGTTCTCTGTATCTATCCTTCTGCACCTCAGTCTCCAACCTGTGCTGTAAGTAAGAGTCCTTCTGAACCTCAATCTCCAACCTCTACTCTTGGGAACAGTCCTATACCGCAGTCTCCAACCTCTGCTCTCTGTAATGGTCTTTCTGCACCCCAATTTCCAAACTCTGCTTCCTGTAACAGTCCTTGTGCACCAGAGTCTCCAAACTCTGCTCTCTGTAACAGTCCTTCTACACTTCAGTCTCTAACCTCTGTTCTCTGTAACACTCTTTCTACACCTCAGTCTGAAATCTCTGCTCTCTGCAGAATCCTTTTGCACCCCAGTCTCCAACCACTACTCTCTGTAACAGTCCGCCTGCAACTCAGTCTCCAACCTCTGCTCTCTGTAAGATCCTTCAGTAACCCAGTCTCCAAACACTGCTTTCTATAACAGTCCTTCTGCACCTCAGTCTCCGACATCTCCTCTCTGTAACAGTCCTTATGCACCTCATTCTCAAACGTCTGCTCTCTGTAAGATCCTTCTAGAACCCAGCCTTTAAAATCTGCAGTCTGTAACAGTTCTCCTGCACAACAGTCTCCAAACTCTGCTCTCTGTAACAGGACTTCTACAAGCCAGTCTCCAACCTCTGCTCTATGTAACAGGCCTTCTGCACCCCAGTCTGCAACCTCTTCTCTCTACATCGATCCTTCTCCACCACAGTCTCCAACATCTGCTCTCTGCAACAGTCTTTTTTAACCCCAGTCTTCAACCTCTGCTCTCTGTAAGATCCATCTGAACCCCAGTCTCCAACCTCTGCTCTCTGCAACAGTCCTTCTGCAGCCCAGTCTCCAAACTCTGCTCTCTGTAACATTCCTTCTACACCTCAGTCTCCAACCTCAGCTCTCTCTAACAGTCCTTCTGCACTCTAGTCTCCAACCTCTGCTCTCTGCAAAAGTCCTTTTGCACCCCAGTCTCCAGCCTCTGCTCTCTGCAACGATCTTTCTGGACCCCAGTCTCCATCCTCTGCTCTCTGTAACAGTCCTTCTGCACCACAGTCTCCAACCTCTGCTCTCTGTAAGATCCTTCTGCACTTCAGTTTCCAAACTCTGCTCTCTGTAAGATTCTTCTGAAAACCAGTCTCCAAACTCTGTTCTCTGTAACATCTCTCTTCAACCCGAGTCTCAAACCTCTGTCCTTTGCAATAGTCCTTCTGCTCCCCAGTCTCCGAGATCTGCTCTCTGTAACAGTCCTTCTTTACCGCAGTCTCCAACCTCTGCTCTCCATAACGGTTTTTCTACACTCCAATCTCCAAACTCTGCTTTCGGTATAAGTCTGTCTGAACCCCAGTTTTCAACTTCTGTTCTCTATCGATCCTTCTGCACCTCAGTCTCCAACCTGTGCTCTATGTAAGAGTGGTTCTGCACCCCAGTCTCTAACCTCTGCTCTCGGTAACAGTCCTATACCGCAGTCTCCAACCTCTGCTCTCTGTAATGGTCCTTCTGCACCCCAATTTCCAAACTCTGCTTCCTGTAACAGTCCTTCTGAACCTGAGTCTCCAAACTCTGCTCTCTGTAACAGTCCTTCTGAACACCAGTCTTCGAACTCTGCTTTGTGTATCTGTCCTTCTGCACCTCAGTCTCCAAACTCTGCTCTCTGTAACAGTCAGTCTGTACCCCAGTCTCTAAAATCTGCTCTCTGCAACAGTCCTTCTGCACCGAAGTCTCTAAACTCTGCTCTCTGCAACGATCCTTCTTGGCCCCAGTCTCCAACGTCTGTTAACTGCAACAGTCCTTGTGCAACAAAGTCTCCAACCTCTGCTAGGTTTAAGATCTTTCTGCACTCCAGTTTCAAAACTCTGGTCTCTGTAACATTCCTTCTCCACCACAGTATCCAACCTCTGTCCTCTGCAACAGTCCTTCTTCTCCCCAGTCTCCGAGATCTGCTCTCTGTAACAGTCATTCTGTACCGCAAACTCCAAACTTCTTCTCTCTCTTCTACACCCCATTTTCCATCCTCTGCGTTCTGGATCAGTCCTTCTGCACCTCAGTCTCCAAACTCTCCACTCTGTAACAGTCCTTCTAATCCCAAGTCTCAAACCCCTGCTCTCAGCAACAGTCCTTCTTCACCTGAGTCTGAAAACTCTGCTGTCTGCAACGAACCTTCTGCACCCCAGTCTCCTAACTCTTCTCTCTGTAACAGTCCTTCTACAGCTCAGTCTCCAACCTCTGCTCTCTGTAACAGTCCTTCTGCACCTCAGACTCAAAAATCTGCTCTCTGTAAGATCCTTGATTAACCCACTCTCCAAACACTGGTCTCTGTAACAGTCCTTCTGCAACTGAGTCTCCTACCTCTGCTCTCTGTAAGACCCTTCTGCAACCCAGTCTTCAATCTCTGATCTCTTTAACAGTCCTTCTTCACAACAGGATCCAACATTTGCTTTCTATAACAGGAATTCTGAAACCCAGTCTCGAACCTCTTCTCTCTGTAACAGGCCTTCTGAACCCCAGTCTCCAAACTCTTCTCTCTTCAACGATTCTTCTCCACCCCAGTCTCCAACCTGTGCTCTCCGCAAAAGTCCTTCTACACCCCAGTCTCCAACCTCTGCTCTCTGTATGCACTCCAGTCTCAAAACTCTGCTCTCTGTAACAATCCGTCTGCACCCTAGTCTTCAACCACTGCTCTCTTAAACAGTCCTTCTGCACCCCAGTCTCCAAAATGTGCTCTCTGCAACAGTCCTTCTGCACCCCAGTCTCCAAAACCTTCTCTCTGCAACAATTCTTCACCATCCCACTCTCCAAATTCTGCTCTCGGCAACAGTCCTTCAGCACCCTAGTCTCTAACCTCTGCTTTCTTTAACAGTCCTTTTGCAAACCAGTCTTTGACATCTGCTCTCTGTAAACATCCTTATGCACCCCAGTCTCCAACCTCTGCTTTCTGTTTCAGTCCTTCAGCACGACAGTCTCCAACCTCTTCTCTCTGTAACAGTCCTTCTGCACCTTAGTTTCCAACCTCTAATTCTGCAACAGTCCTACTGCACCCCAGTCTCCAACCTCTGCTCTCTGCAACAGTCCTTGTGCACCCTAGTTACCAACATCTGCTCTCTGCAACAGTCCTTCTGCACCCTAGTCTCCACCTCTGCTCTCTTTAACAGTCTTTCTGTTCTGCAGTCTCCAAACTCTGCTCTCTGTTACTGTCTTTATTCACCACAAACTCCAATCTCTGCTTTCTCTATCAGTTCTTCTAATCCCCAGTCTCCAAACTCTGCCCTCTGTGAGAATCCTACTGCACATCAATCTCCAAACTCTGCTCTCTGTAAGATCCTTCTGCTCCCCAGTTTCCAAACTCTGCTCTCTGTATTATTCCTTCTCCACCCCAGTCCCCAATATCTGCTCTCTGTAACAGTCCTTCTTCACCACAGTCTCCAACATCTGCACTCTTTAATAGTCCTTCTGCACCTCAGTCTTAAAAATCTGCTGTCTGTTACAGTCCTTCTATACCTCAGTTTCCAAACTCTGCTCTCGGTATTGGTCTTTCTGAACCCTAATTTGCAACCTCTGCTCTGTAGCAGTTCTTCTGAACCTCAGTCTCCAAACTCTGCTCTCTGCACCAGTCCTTTTGGACCTCAGTCTCCAACCTCTGCTCTCTGTAACAGTTTTTCTGCACCTCAGTATCCAACCTCTACTCTCTGTAACAGTCCTTCTGCACCTCAGTATGAAACCTCTGGTCTCTGCAAGATCCTTCTGCACCCCAGTCTCCAACCACTACTCTCTGTAACAGTCCTCCTGCACCTCAGTCTCCAACCTCTGCTCTCTTTAAGATCTTTCTGCAACCAAGTTTTTAAACTCTGCACTCTGTCTCAGTCCTTCTGCACAACAGTCTCCAACCTCTGATCACTGTAACAGTATCTCTGAAACCCATTCTCCATCCTCGGCTCACTGTAACAGGCCTTCTGCACCGCAGTCTCCAACCTCTTCTCTCTGCAACGATTCTTCTCAACACCAGTCACCAACCTCTCCTCTCTGCAACAGTCCTTTTGCACCACAGTCTCCAACCTCTGCTCTCTGTAAGAACCATCTGCATCCCAGTCTTCAACATCTGCTCTCTGCAACAGTCCTTCTGAACCACAGTCTCCAAACTCTCCTCTCTGCAACGATTTTTATGGATCCCAGTCTCCAATTTCTGACCTCTGAAACAGTCCTTCTGAAGCACAGTCTGCAACCTCTGATCTCTGTAAGATCTTTCTGCACTCCAGTTTCCAAACTCTGCACTCTCTAACATTCCTTCTCCACCCCAGGCTCCAACGTCTGCTTTCTGCAAGTGTCCTGAGGCACCCCAGTCTCCATCATCTGTCCTCTGCAACAGTCTTTCTTCTCCCCAGTCTCCAATATCTGCTCTCTGTAACAGTCCTTAAGTAACGCTGTCTCCAACCTCTGGTCTCTGTAAAGGTCCTTCTGCACCCCAGTCTCCGACCTCTGCTTTCTGTATCAGTCTTTCTGAACCCCAGTCTTCAACCTCTGCTCTCTGTAACAGTCCTTCTACACCTAACTCTCCAACCTCTGCTCTCTTTAACAGTCCTTCTGCACCTGAGTCGGAATCCTCTGCTTTCCAAGATCCTTCTGCAGCTCAGTCTGCAACCTGTGCTCTCTGTAACAGTAATTCTGGACCCCAGTCTCCAATCTCTGCTCTCTGTAACAGTCCTGATATACCGCAGTCTACAAACTTTGCTCTCTGTAATGGTCCTTCTGCACCCCAATTTCCAAACTTTGCTTTCTGTAACAGTTTTTCTGAACCTCAGTCTCGTAACTCTGCTCTCTTTTAAAGTCCTTCTACACCACAGCCTCCATCCTCTGCTCTCTGTAACAGTGTATCTGCACCTCAGTCTGAAACCTCTGCTCTCCAAGATCCTTCTGCACCCCAGTCTCCAAACACTGCTCTCTGTAACAGTCCACCTGAACCTCACTCTCCAACCTCTGCTCACTGTGAGAGTCTTCAAACTCTGCTCTCTGTAAAAGTCCTCTGGCAGCACAGTCTCAAACCGCTTCTCTCTGTTACAGTCCTTCTGCACCTCAGTCTCCAAACTCTGCTCTCTGCAACAGTCCTTCTGCACACCAGTCTCCAACCTCTGCTCTCTGCAACAGTCCGTCTTCACTCTAGTTACAAACATCTGTTCTCTTCAACAGTACTTCTGCACCCCAGTCTACAAACTCTGCTCTCTGTGAGAATCCTACTGCACATCAATCTCCAACCTCTGCTCTCTGTAAGATCCTTCTGCACCCCAGTTTCCAAACTCTGCTCTCTGTAAAATTACTTCTGAACCCTAGTCTCCAATCTCTGTTTCTGCAACAGTCCAGCTGCACCCCAGTCTCCAAACTCTGTCCTCTGCAACAGTCCTTCTGCTCTCTAATATCGAAACTCTGGTCTCTGGAACAGTCCTAATGTACCAAAGTCTCATAACTATGCTCTTCCTAAAGGTCCTTTTGCTCCCCAGTCTCCAACCTCTGCTTTCTTTATCAGTCCTTCTTCACAACAGTCTCCAACCTCTGCTCTCTGCAACAGTACTTTTGCACCTCAGTCTTCAACCTCTGCTCTTTGCAAAAGTCCTTCTGCATTCCATTCTCCAACCTCTGCTCTTTGAAACAGTCCTTCTGAAGAACAGTCTCCAATATCTACTCTCTGCAACAGTCCTTCTGTAACCTATTCTCCAAACTCTGCTCTCTGCAACAGTTCTTCTGCACCTCAGTCTCCACCATATGCTCTCTGTAAGATCCTTCTGAAACCCAGACTCAAAACTCTGCTCTCTGTAACAGTCCTTCTGCAAAACAGTCTCTAAACTCTGCTCTCTATTACAATCCTTCAGCACCTCAGTCTCCAAACTCTGCTCTCTGCAAAAGTCCTTCTGCATCTTAGTCTGTAAAATCTGCTCTCTGCAACAATCCTTTGCACCTCAATCTCCAAACTCTGCTCTATGTAAGATCCTTCTGCAACACAGTCTTTAAAATCTGCTCCCTGTAAAACACCTTCTGCACCTCAGTCTCCAACCTCTGCTCTCTGTAACAGTCCTTCTACATCTCAGTCTGAAACCTCTGCTCTCTGCATGATCCTTCTGACCCCAGTATTCAAAAACTGCTCTCTGTAACAGTCCTTCTGCACCTCAGTCTCCAAACTCTACTTTCTGGAAGATCATTCTTCCACCCAGTCTCCTAACTCTGCTCTCTATAACATTTTTTCTGCACTCCATTCTTCAAACTCTGCTCTCTTTAACAGGCCTTCTGCATTCCAGTCTCAAAACTCTTCTCTCTGCAACGATCATTCTACACCTCTGTCACCAACCTCTGCTTTCTGCAACAGTCCTCCTGCACCCTAGTCTCTAACCTCTACTCTCTGTAAGATCCTTCTGCACCCTAGTTTCCAACCTCTACTCCATGTAACAGTAATTCTGAACACTAGTCTCAAAATCTGCTCTTTGTAACAGTCCTTCTGCACACCAGTCTCCAAACTCTGCTCTCTATAACAGTCCTTCTGAACCTCATCTCCAACCTCTGCTCTCTGCAAAGCTTTTTCTGCACCCCAGTCTCCAACCTCTGCTCTATCTAAGATAATTCTTCATCCCCGTCTCCAAAATCTGCTTTCTGTAAAAATCATTCTGCACCACAGTCTTTATACTCTGCTCACTTTAACAGTCCTTCTTCACCTTAGTCTGCAACCTCTGTTCTCTGCAATAGTCCTACTGCACACCAGTTTCCAACCTCTTCTCTGTGCAATAGTAATTCTGCACCCCAGTCTCCAACATCTGCTCTCTACAACAGTCCTTATCAACCCCAGTCTCCAACCTCTGCTCTTTGCAACAGTCCTTCTGCACCCCAGTCTCCAACCACTGCTTTCTGTTTCAGTCCTTCTACACCCAAGTCTCCAAACTCTGATCTCTGTAACAGCCCTTCTGCACCCCAGTCTCCAACCTCTGCTCTCTGCAACAGTCCTTCTGCAACCCAGTCTCTGAACACTGCACTCTGCAACATTCCTTTTCCACCCCAGTCTCCAACCACTGCTCTCTGTAACAGTCCTTCTGCACATCAGTCTCCAAACTCTGTTCTCTGTAAGGGTCCTTCTGCACCCCATTCTGCAACCTCTGCTTTCTGTATCAGTCCTTCTGCACCACAGTCTCCAAACTCTGCTCTCTGTATCAGTGCTTCTTCACCTCACTCTGCCACCTCTGCTCTCTGCAAGAGTCCTGCTGCACCCCAGTCTTAAACCTCTGCTCGCTGCAACAGTCCTTCTTCACCCCAGTCTCCAAAATCTGCTCTCTGTAAAAGTCCTTTACCACGCCAGTCTCCAACCATTTATCTCTGTAACCGTTCTTCTGTACTGCAGTCTCCAACTTGTGCTCTCTGTAATGGTTCTTGTGCACCCCAGTCTCCAAAATCTGATTTCTGTATCAGTCCTTCTGCACTCCGTCTCTAAACTCTGCTCTCTGCAACAGTCCTACTGTGCCTCAGTCGCCAATCTCTGCTCTCTGCAACAGTGCTTCTGCACCTCAGTGTCCAAACTCTGCTCTCTGTATGATCCTTCTTAAAACCCAGTCTCCAACCTCTGCTATCTGCAATGGTCCATCTGCACCCCTCTCTCTAAACTCTGTTCTCTACAACAGTTATTCTGCACCCCAGTATCCAACCTCTGATCCCTGTAACAGTCCTCCTGTACCACAGTATCCAACCTCTGTTCTCTGTAAGGACCTTCTGCACCCCAGTCTCTAAAATCTGCTCTCTGAAAGAGACCTTCTGCACCCCAGTCTCCAAGGTCTGCTCTCTGAAACATTTCTTCTTCACCCCAGTCTCAAAACTGTGCTCTTTGTAACTGTCCTTCTGCACCCCACTCTCCAACCTCTGCTCTGTGTAACAGTCCTTCTGTACTGCAGTCTCCAAACTTTGCTCTCTGTAATGTCCTCTTGCACCTTAGACTCCAAACTTTGCTTTCTGTATCAGTCCTTCTTCACTCAAGTCTCCAAACTCTGCTCTCTGTAACAGTCCTTACGAACCTTAGTCTTTAAATTCAGCTCTCTGGAACAGTCCTTTTGCACCCCAATCTACAACCTCTGCTCTCTGCAACAGTCCTTCTACACCCAAGTCTCCAACCTCTGCTCTTATACAGTCCTTCTGTACCTCTGTCTCCAAACTCTGCTCTCTGCATTGGTCTTTCTGCACCTCAGTCTCCAACCTCTACTCTCTGTAACAGTCCTTCTGCACCTCAGTCTCCAACCTCTGTTGTCTGTAAGATCCTTCTGCAACCCATTCCCCAAACTCTGCTTTTTGTAACAGTCCTACTTCACCCCTTTTTCAAATTCTGCAATCTGTAACAGGCGTTCTGCACCCCAGTCTACAATCTCTCCTCTCTGGAATGATCATTCTGCACCCAAGACTCCAACCTCTTCTCTCTGCAACAGTCTTTTCTGCACCCCAGTCTCGAACATCAGCTGTCTGCAATAGTCCTTCTGCACATCAGTCTGAATAATTTGCTCTCTGCAACGATCCTTCTGCACCCCAGTCTCCATACTCTGTTCTATGTAACACTCCTTCTGAACGTCAGTCTCAAAACTCTGCTCTCTGTAAGATCCTTCTACTACCCAGTCTCCAAACTCTGCTCACTGTAACAGTTCTTGTGAACCCCAGTCTCCAACCTTTTCTCTCTTTAACAGGCCTTCTACACCCAAATCTCCCACCTCTGCAATGTGCAACGGTCCTTCTGCACCCCAGTCTCCAAACTCTGTTCTCCAAAACAGTTCTTCTTTACCACAGTCTTCAACCTCTGTTCTCTGTAAGGGTCCTTCTTCACCCCAGTCTCCAACCTCACCTTTCTGTATCAGTCCTTCTGCACTACAGTCTCCAAACTCTGCTCTCATTTACCATCCTTCTGCAACTCACTCTGCAACTTCTTCTCTCTGCTACAGCCCTCTGCACCCCAGTCTTCAACCTTGCTCTCTGCAACACTCCTTCTGCAACCCAGTCTCCAAAATCTTCTCTCTGCAACAGACTTTCTGTACTGCAGTCTAAAAACTCTGCTCTCTGTAATGGTTCTTCTGCACCCCAGTCTCCAAACTCTGCTTTCTGTATCAGTTTTTCTGAAACCCAGTCTCCAAACATTGCTCTCTGTAACATTCTTCTGCACCTCAGACTCCAACCTCTGCTCTCTATAAGATCCTTTGAAACCCAGTCTCTAAAATCTGCTTTCTGCAATGGTCCTTCTGCTCTCCAGTCTCCAACCTCTGTTTTCTACAACAGTTATTCTGCACCCCAGTCTCCAAACTGTACTCTCTGTAATGGTACTTCTGCACCACAGTCTCCAACCTCTACTTTCTGTATCAGTCCTTCTTCACTCAAGTCTCTATCCTCTGCTCTTTGTTACAGTCCTTCTGCACCTCAGTCTCCAAATTCTTCTCTCTGCAAAAGTCTTTTTTCACCCCAGTCTCCAACATCTGCTCTCTGAAACAGTCTCTGCACCACAATCTTGAACCTCTCCTCCTTGCAATATTTCTTCTGCACTCCAGTTTCCAACCTCCTCTCTGCAACAGTCCTTCTGCACCCAAGTCTCCAACATGTGATCTCTTCAACAGTCCTTCTCAACCCTAGTCTCCAAATCTACTCTCTGTAACAGGCCTTCTGTACTGCAGTTTCCAAAATATTCTCACTGTACCGGTCCTTCTGCAACCCAGTCTCCAAACTCTGCTTTCTGTATCAGTCCTTCTGCACACAGGCTTCAACCTCTGCTCACTGTAACACTCTTTCTGCACCTCAGTCTCCAACATCTGCTCTATACAACATTCCTTCCCCACCCCAGTCTCCAACCTCTGCTCTTTAAAAAGTTCTTCTACACCCCAGTCTTCACACTCTGCTTTCTGTATCAGTTCTTCTGCACCCCAGTTTCCAACCTGTGCTCTCTGTAAAAGTTCTTCTGCACCTCAGTCTCCAACCTCTGCTCTCTTCAACAGTCCTTCTGCACCCCAGTCTCAGACCTCTGCTCTCTGCAACAGTCCTTCTACCCCAAGTTTCCAACCTCTAATTTCTGCAATGATCCTTCTGCACGCCAGTCTCCAACATCTGCTCTCTGCATCAGTCCTTCTGCACCACAGTCTACAAGCTCTGGTCTCTATAGGATTCTTCTACACCCCAGTCTCCACACTCTGCTTTCTAAATCAGTTCTTCTGCACCCCAGTATCAAACCTCTGCTCTCTGTAACAGTTCTTCTGCACCTCAGTCTCCAACCTCTGCTCTCTTCAACAGTCCTTCTGCACCCCAGTCTCAGACCTCTGCTCTCTGCAACAGTCCTTCTACACCCAAGTTCCAACCTCTAATCTCTGCAATGATCCTTCTGCACACCAGTCTCCAACGTCTGCTCTCTGCATCAGTCCTTCTGCACCACAGTCTACAAGCTCTGGTCTCTATAGGATTCTTCTACACCCCAGTCTCCACACTCGGCTTTCTGTATCAGTTCTTCTGCACCCCAGTCTCCAACCTCTACTCTCTGTAACAGTTCTACTTCACCTCAGTCTCCAACCTCTGCTCTCTTCAACAGTCCTTCTGCACCGCAGTCTCAGACCTCTGCTCTCTGCAACAGTCTTTCTACACCAAGTCTCAAACCTCTAATCTCTGCAATGATCCTTCTGCACCCATTCTCCAACGTCTACTCTCTGCATCAGTCCTTCTGCACCACAGTCTACAAGCTCTGGTCTCTATAGGATTCTTCTGCAACCCAGTTTCCAAACTCTACTGTCTGTGACAATCCTTCTGCACCCCAGTCTCCAACCTCTACTCTCTGTAACAGTCTTTCTGTACCGCATTCTCCATACTCTGCTCTCTGCAACTGTCCTTCTCCACCTCAGGCTCCAACTTCTGCTATCTGCAAAAGTCCTTGTGCACCTCAGTCTCCAAACTATGCTCTCTGCAATATTTATTCTTCACCCCAGTCTCAAAACTGTGCTCTCTGTAACTGTCCTTCTGCCCCCCACTCTCCAACCTCTGCTCTGTGTAACAGTCCTTCTGTACTGCAGTCTCCAAACTCTGCTCTCTGTAACTGTCCTCTTGCACCCCAGACTCCAAACTCTGCTTTCTGTATCAGTCTTTCTGCACTCAAAACTCCAACCTCGGCTCTCTGTAACAGCACTTATGAACTTCAGTCTTGAAATTCTGCTCATTTAAACAGACATACTGCACCCTAATCTACAACCTCTGCTCTCTGCAACAGTCCTTCTACACCCAAGTCTCCAACCTCTGCTCTTCAACAGTCCTTCTGCACCTTAGTCTCCAAACTCTGCTCTCTGCATTGGTCTTTCTGCACCTCAGTCTCCAACCTCTACTATCTGTAACAGTCCTTTTGCACCTCAATCTCCAATATCTGCTGTTTGTAAGATCCTTCTGCAACCCAATCCCCGAACTCTTCTCTCTGTAACAGTCCTACTGCACCCCTTCTCCAAATGATACTCTCTGTAACAGGCCTTCTGCACCCGAGTCTACAACCTCTGCTCTCTGGTACAATCCTTCTGCACCCAAGTGTCCAACCTCTCCTCTCTGCAACAGTCTTTCTGAACCCAAGTCTCCAACATCAGCTGTCTGCAATAGTCCTTCTGCACCTCAGTCTGAAGACTCTGCTCTCTGCAACGATCCTTCTGTACCCCAGTCTCCAAACTCTGTTCTATGTAACACTCCTTCTACACATCATTCTCCAACATCTGCTCTCTGTAAGATCCTTCTACTACCCAGTCTCCAAACTCTGCTTCCTGTAACAGTCCTTATGCACCCCAGTCTCCAACCTTTTCTCTTTTTAACAAACCTTCTTCACCTAAGTCTCATAATTCTGCTCTCTGCAACAGTCCTTCTGCAACCCAGTCTCCAACCTCTGCTTCGTGCAACGATCCTTCTAAACCACAGACTTCAAACTTTTCTCTCTGCAGCAATCATTCTGCACCCCAGTCTCCAACATCTGATTTATGTATCAGTCTTGCACCCCAGTCTCCAAAATCTGCTGTCTGCATTTGTCTTTCTGCACCTTAGTCTGAAAACTCTGCTCTCATTCATGATCCTTCTGCACCCCAGTCTTCAAACTCTGTTCTCTGCAACAGTCCTTCTGCATCTCAGTCTTCAACCTCTGCTCTCTGTAACAATTCTTCTGCACCTAAGTCTCCAAATTCTGCTTTCTGCAACAGTCCTTCTGAAACCCAGTCTCCAACCTCTGCTGTCTGCAACAATCATTCTGCACCCCAGGCTCCAACATCTGATTTCTGTATCAGTCTTGCACCCCAGTCTCCAAAATCTGCTCTCTGTAACAGTCCTTCTGCGCCTCAGTCTCCAAACTCTGCTCTCTGCAACAATCCTTCTAAACCACAGACTCCAACCTCTTCTCTCTGCAATGATCCTTCTGCACCCAAGTCTCCAAACTCTGCTCTCTGCAACAGTGCTTCTGTAACCCAGTCCCCAACCTCAGCTCTCTGAAAGATCCTTCTGCACCCAAGTCTCCAAACTCTACTCTCTGTAACAGTTCCTTCTGAACCCCAGTCTCCAAACTATGCTCTCTATAACACTTCTTCTGCACGTCATTCTCCAACCTCTGCTCTCTGTAAGATCCTTATACTACCCAGTCTCCAAACTCTGCTTCCTGTAACAGTCCTTATGCACCCCAGTCTCCAACCTTTTCTCTCTTTAACAGGCCTTCTGCATCCAAATCTCCAACATCTGCTCTGTGCAGCGGTCCTTCTGTACCCCAGTTTCCAAACTCTGTACTTTGCAACAGTCCTTCTGCATCCTAGTCTCCAAACTCTTCTCGCTGTAGCAGCCGTTCTGCACCTCAGTCGCCAAACTCTGTTCTCTGCAACAGTCCTTCTGCACCCCAGTCTCTAACCTCTGCTCTCTGTAACAGTTCTTCTGAACCCCAATCCCCAACCTCTGGTCTCTGTAATGGTCCTTCTGCACCCCAGTCTCCAAACTCTGCTTTCTGTATCAGTCCTTCTGCACCTCAGGTTCTAACCTCTGCTCTCTGTAACAGTCCTTCTGCACCTCAGTCTTCAATTTCTGCTCTCTGCAATAGTCCCTCTGCAACTTAATATCCAACGTTTACTCTCTGTAACAGTCCTTCTGCATCTCAGTCTCCAACCTCTACTCTGTGTAAGATACTTTTTCAAACCAACCTCCAAAATCTGCTCTCTGTAACAGTCCTTCTGCACCCCTTCTCCAAACTCTGCTCTTTGTAACAGGCGTTCTGCACCCCAGTCTCCATCATCTCCTCTCTGAAAGAGTCCTTCTGTACACAAGTCTCTAACCTCTGCTCTATGCAACAGCCCTTCTGCACCCCAGTCTCCAACATCTACTCTCTGCATTTGTCCTTCTGCACCTCAGTCTGAAAACTCTGCTCTCTTCCACGATCTTTCTGCACCGCAGTCGTAAACCTCTGTTCTCTGAAACAGTCCTTCTGCATCCCAGTCTCCAACCTCTGCTCTCTGTAAAAGTCCTTCTGCACCTAAGGCTCCAAATTCTGCTTTCTGCAACAGTCCTTCTGAAACCCACTCTCCAACCTCTGCTGTCTGCAACAATCATTCTGCACCCCAGGCTCCAACATCTGATTTCTGTATCAGTCTTGCACCCCAGACTCCGAAATCTGCTCTCTGTAACAGTCCTTCTTCACCTCAGTCTCCAACTTCTGCTCTCTGCAACAATCCTTCTAAACCACAGACTCCAACCTCTTCTCTCTGCAATGATCCTTCTGCACCCAAGTCTCCGTGCTCTGCTCTCTGCAACAGTGCTTCTGTACCCCAGTCCCCAACCTCAGCTCTCTGAAAGATCCTTCTTCACCCAAGTCTCCAAACTCTACTCTCTGTAACAGGCCTTCTGCATGCCATTCTCAAAACTCTAGTCTCAGTAGCAGGCCTTCTTCACCCCAGTCTCCAACATCTGCTCTCTCCAACTATTCTTCTGCACCCCAGTCTCCAAACTCTGCTCTCTGCAATGATCCTACTGCACCCAAGTCTCCAAACTCTGATCTCTGCAACAGTCCTTCTGCAACTCAGTCCCAAACTTCTGCTCTCTGTAAGATTTTTCTGCACCCCTGTCTCCAAGCTCTGCTTATTTACACGATCATTCTGCACCCAGTGTCCAACCTCTGCTCTATGTAACAAAATTTTGCACCTCAGTCTTCAACCTCTGCTCTCTGCAACAGTAGTTCTGCACCCCAGTCTCCAACTTCTGCTCTCTCTAAGAGTCCTTCTGCACTTCAGTCTCCAACCTCTGCTCTCTGCAACATTCCTTCTGCAGCCCAGTCTCCATCCTCTGCTCCCTGCAACAGTCCTTCTGCACCCCAGTCTCCAACCTCTGCTCCCTGCAACAGTCCTTCTGCACCCCAGTCTCCAAACTCTGCTCTCTGTAACAAGCCTTCTGCACCTCAGTCTCCAAACTCTGTTCTTTGCAACGGTCTTCTGCACCTCAGTCTCCAACCTCTACTCTCTGTAACAGTCCTTCTGCACTTCACTCTCCAACCTCTGCTCTCTGTAGGATCTTTCTAAAACCCAGTCTCAAAACTCTGCTCTCGGTATCTATTCTTATGCACCTCAGTCTCCAAAGTCTGCTCTCTGTAACAGTCTATCTGCACATCAGTCTGACACCTCTGCTCCCTGCACAATCCTTCTGCACCCCAGTCTCTAAGCACGGCTCTCTGTAACAGTCTACCTGCACCTCAGTCTCCAACCTCTGCTGTCTCTAAGATCCTTCTGGAACTCAGTCTCCTAACTTTGCTCTCTATAACAGTCCTTCGGCACCCCAGTCTCCAACCTGTCCTCTCTGTAACAGTCCTTCTGCACTTCACTCTCCAACCTCTGCTCTCTGTAGATTCTCCTAAAACCCAGTCTCAAACCTCTGCTCTCTGTATCTATTATTCTGCACCTCAGTCTCAAACCTCTGCTCTCTGTTACAGTTTTTCTATACCGAAGTTTCCAAACTCTAGTCTTTGTTACGGTTTTTCTGCACCCCAATTTCCAACCACTTCTTTCTGTAAGAGTCCTTCTGCACCTCAGTCTCCAAACTCTGCTCTCTGTAACAGTCCTTCTACACCTCAGTATCCAACCTCTGCTCTCTGTAACAGTCCTTCTGCACCTCAGTCTGACACCTCTGCTCTCTGCACGATCCTTCTGCACCCCAGTCTCCAAACAATGCTCTCTGTAACAGTCCACCTGCTCCTGGTCTCCAAACACAGCTCTCTGTAAGATTCTTCAGCAACCCAGTCTCAGAACTCTGCTCTCTATAACAGTCCTTCTGCACCCCAGTCTCCAACCTCTCCTCTCTGTAACAGGCCTTCTGCACGCCAGTCTTCAAACTCTGCTCTATGCAACGATCATTCTGCACGCCTGTCTCCAACCTATGCTCTCTGCAATGATCCAACTAAACCCCAGTCTCCAACCTCTCATCTCTCAAACAGTCCTTCTGCACCTCAGTCTCCATCATCTTCTCTCTGTAATAGGCCTACTGCACCCCAGTCTGCAAACTCTGCTCTCTGTAACATCCATCTGAAACCCAGTCTCCTACTGCTGTTCTCTGTAACAGTCCTTCTGCACACCAGTCTCCAAACGCTGCTCTCTGTAACAGTCCTTCTTCACCTCAGTCTCCAAACCCTGCTCTCTGTAACAATCCTTCTGCACCCCAGTCTCTAAAATCTGCTGTCTGCAACAGTTCTCCTCCACCACAATCTTCAACATCTGCTCTCTGCAACAGTCCTTCTGCACCCCAGTCTCCAAACTCTGCTCTCTTCAACTAACCATCTAAACCCCAGTCTCCAATGTCTGCTCTCTGCAACAGTTTTTTGTCAATACAGTCTCCAACCTCTGTTCTCTGTAAGATACTTCTGCACTCTAGCTTTCAAATTCTGCTCTCTGTAAAATTTCTTCTCCACGCCAGTCTCAAACATCTGTCCTCTGCAACAGTCCTTCTGCTCCCCAGTCTTCGAGATCTGCTCTCTGTAACAGACCCTATGTACCACAGTTTTCAAACTCTGCTCTCTTTAACGGTCCTTCTGCAACCCATTCTCCAACCTCTGCTTTTTGAATCAGTTCTTCTGAACCCGAGTCTCCAACCACTGCTTTTTGAATTTATCCTTCTGCACCTCAGTCTTCAACCTGTGCTTTCTGTAACAGTCCTTATGCACGTCAGTCTCTAAACTCTGCTCTCTGTAACATTCTTTCTACACCTCAGTCTCCAACCTCTTCTCTCTGTAACAGTACTTCTGCACCTCAGTCTGAAACCTTTGGTCTCCACGATTCTTCTGCACCACAGTCTCCAAACACTGCTCTCTGTAACAGTTCACCTGCACCTTAGTCTCCAAGATCTGCTCTCTGTATGTTCCTTCAGCAAACCTGTCTCCAAACTCTGCTCTCTGTAACAGTTTTTCTGCACCCCAGTCTCAAACATTTCCTCTCTGTAACAGGCCTTCTGGACTCCAGTCTCAAAACTCTGCTCTTTATAGCAGGCCTTCTGCACCCGACTCTCCATCCTCTGCTCTCTGTAACAATTTTTCTGCACCCCAGTCTCCAACCTTTGCTCCCCGAAATGATCCTACTGCACCCCAGACACCAAACTCTGATCTCTGCAACAGTCTTTCTGCACCTCAGTCTCCAAATTTTGCTCTCTGTAACAGTCATTCTGCACCTCAGTCTCCAACGTCTGCTCTCTGCAAGAGTCATTCTGCACCCCAGTCTACAAACTCTGCTCTCTGCAACAGTCCTTCTGCACCCTAGTTACCAATATCTGCTCTCTGCTAAAGTACTTATGCACCCCAGTCTTCAACCACTGCTCTCTGTAACAGTCCTCCTGTACTGCAGTATCCAACCTCTTCTATCTCTAACGGTCTTTCTGCACCCCAGACTTTAATCTCTGCTTTTTGTATCAGTCCTTCTGTACCCCAGTTTCCAAACTCTGCTCTCTGTAAGAGTCCTTCTGCACCTCAGTCTCCAAACTCTTATATCTGAAACAGTCCTTCTGCAACTCAGTCTCCAAATTCTGCTCTCTGTAAGATCCTTAGGCACCCCTGTATTTAACCTCTGCTCTCTGAAACTGTCATTCTGCACATGAGTCCCCAAACTCTGCTCTCTGTAACAGAACTTCCGCACCTTAGTCTCCAAACTCTGCTCTCTGCAACAGTCCATCTGAACCCCAGTCTCCAACCTCTGCTTTCTACAACAGTCTTTCTGGACCCTAGTTACCAACATCGGCTCTCTGCAACAGTCCTTCTGCACGCCAGTCTCTAACATCTGCTCTCTGCAACAGTCATTCTTCACCTCAGTCTGAAAACTCTGCTCTCTGCAAGGACCCTTCTGCATCCCAGTCTCCTTCCTCTGCTGTCTGTAACAGTCCTTTTGCACCTAAGTCTCCCAACTCTGCCCTCTGTTTGATTCTTCTGCAACCAAGTCTTTGAATTCTGCACTCTGTAACAGTCCTTCTGCACAACAATCTCCAACCTCTGCTCTCTGTAACAGGACTTCTGCAACCCAGTCTCCAACCTCTGCTTTGTGTAACAGGCCTTCTGCACCCCAGTCTCCAAACTCTGGTCTGTGTAACAGTCCTTTGAACCCCAGTCTCCAAACTCTGCTCTCAGTAAGATCAATCTGAACCCAGTCTTCAAACTCTGCTCTCAGTAACAGTAATTCTGCACCACAGTCTCCAAACTCTGCTCTCTGTAACAGGCCCTTTTGCACCCCCGTCTCAAAACTCTGCTATCTGTAACAGTCCTTCTGCACCTCATTCTACAACCTATTCTCTCTGCAACAGTCTTTCTGCTCCCCAGTCTCCGAGATCTGCTCTCTTTATCAATCATTCTGTACTGCAGTGTCTAACCTCTGCTCTCTGTTTCGGTTCTTCTACACCCCTGTCTTCAAACTCTGCTTTCTGTATTAGCCTGTCTGAACCCCATTTTCCAAACTCTGTTCTCTGTATCCATCCTTCTGCACCTCAGTCTCCATCTTGTGCTCTCTGTAAGAGTCCTTCTGCATCCTAGTCTCCAACCTCTGCTCTCGGTAACAGTCCTAAACCGCAGTCTCCAAACTCTTCTCTTTTGAACAGTCCTTCTGCACGCCAATTTCCAACCGCTGCTTCCTGTAACAGTCCTTCTACACCTCAGTCTTCAGTCTCCAAACTCTGCTCTCTGTAACAGTCCTTTCAACATCTCAGTCTCCAACCTCTGCTCTCTGTAACAGTCCTTCTGCACCTCAGACTGAAACCTCTGCTCTCTGCATGATCCTTCTGCACCCCAGTCTCCAACCACTGCTCTCTGTAACAGTACACCTGCACATCAGTCTCTAACCTCTGCTCTCTGTAAGATCCTTCAGCAACCCCAGTCTCCAAACTCTGCTCTCTATAACAGTCCTTCTGCACCCTAGTCTCCAAACTCTTTTCTCTGTATCAGGCCTTCTGCACCCTAGTCTCCAAACTCTGCTCTCTGCACGATCCTTCTGCATCCCAGTCTCCAACCTATGCTCTCTGCAATGATCCTACTGCACACCATTCTCCAACCTTTGATCTCTTCAACGGTCCTTCTGCACCTCAGTCTCCAACCTCTACTCTCTGTAACAGTCCTTCTGCACTTCACTCTTCGACCTCTGCTCTCTGTACATTCTTCTAAAACCCAGTCTCAAACCTCTGCTCTCTGTATCTATTATTCTGCACCTGAGTCTGCAAACTGTGTTCTCTGTTACAGTTTTTCGGTACCGCAGTCTCCAAACTCTGATCTCTGTTACGGTCTTCTGCACCAAATTTCCAAACAACCTCTTTGTACCTCAGTCTCCAAACTTTGCTCTCTGTAACAGTCCTTCTACACCTCAGTCTCCAACCTCTGCTCTCTGTAACAGTCCTTCTGCACCTCAGTCTTACACCTCTGCTCTCTGCACGATCCTTCTGCACCCCAGTCTCCAAACACTGCTCTCTGGAACAGTCCACCTGCACCTAGTCTCCAAACTCTGCTCTATATAAGATTCTTCAGCAACCTAGTCTCCAAACTCTGCTCTCTATAACAGTCATTTGGCACCACAGTCACCAAACTCTCCTCTCTATAACAGGCCTTCTGCACGCCAGTCTCCAAACTTTTCTCTCTGTAGCAGGCCTTCTACACCCCAGTCTCCAAAATCTGCAATGTGCAACGATCCTTCTGCACCCCAGTCTCCAAACTCTGCTCTCTGCAATGCTTCTACTGCACCCCAGTCTACTACCTCTGATCTCCGGCAACAGTCCTTCTGCACCTCAGTCTCCAAATTCTTCTCTCTGTAAGATCCATCTTCACCCCAGTATCCAACCTCTGCTCTCTGCAACAGTCCTTCTGCATGCAAGGCTCCAAACTCTTCTCTCTGTAACAGGACTTCCGTACCTCAGTCTCAAACCTCTGCTCTCTGCAACAGTCCTTCTGCACCCCAGTCTCCATACACTGCTCTCTAAAACAGTCCTTCTGCAGCCCAGTCTCCACCTCTACTCTTTATAACATTCGTTCTGCACTTCATTCGCTAACCTTCGCTCTCTTTAGTATCCTTCTAAAACCAAGTCTCCAAAATCTGCTCTCTGTAACAGTTTTTCTGAACACCAGTCTCCAACCTCTGCTCTCTGCAACCATCCCTCTTAATCCCAGTCTCCAACCTCTGCTCTCTGCAACAGTCATTCTGCACCCAATCTCCGACAACTGCTCTCTGCAACAGTTCTTCTGCACCTCAGTCTGAAAACTCTGCTGTCTTCAATGAACTTTCTGCACCCCAGTCTCGTACCTCTTCTGCCTGTAACAGTCCTTCTGCACCTCATTCTCCCAACTCTGCTCTCTGTATAATACTTCTTCATCCCAGTTTCCAACTTCTGCACTCTGTAAGATCCTTCTGCACCCTGTCTTTAAGATCTGCTATTTGCAACAATCCTTTTGCACCCCAGTCTCCAACCTCTGTTCTATGTAACAGGACTTCTGCACCTGAGTCTCCAACCTCTGCTCTCTGCAACAGTCCTTCTGCACCCCAGTCTCTAAATTCTTTTCTCTGCAACAGTTTTCTGTACTGCATTCTCCAACCTATACTCTCTGTAATGTTCTTTCTGCACCCGATACTAGAGTCTCTGCTTTCTCTAAAGGCCTTCTGCACCCCAGTCTAAAACCTCTGCTCTCTGAAACAGTCCTTCTGCACTTCAGTTTCCAACCTTTACTCTCTGCAACAGTCCTTCTGCACCCCAGTCTTCAAACTCTGCTCTCTGTAACAATCTTTCTGCACCTCAGTCTCCAATCTATACTCTCTGTAACAGTACTTCTTTACTTCAGTCTCTAACCTCTGCTCTTAGTGGGATCCTTCGCCAACCCAGTCTCCCAACTCTGCTCTCTGTAACAATCCTTCCGCACACCAGTCTTCAATCTCTTCTCTCTGCAACGATCATTCTTAACCCCAGTTCTTTATCCTCTGCTCTCTGAAACAGTCCTTCTACACCCCAGTCTCCAACATCTGGTCTCTGCAACAGTCCTTCTGCACTACAGTCTGATAACTCTGCTGTCTGAAACGAAACCTCCTGCACCCCAGTCTCCTACCTCTTCAGTCTGTTAAAATCCTTCTTCACCTCAGTCTCCGACCTCTGCTCTCTCTAAGATCCATCTGAAACCCAGTCTAAAACATCTGCTCTCTGTAACAGTCCTTCTGCACCTCAGTCTCCAACGTTTGCTCTCTGCAACAGCCTTCTGTATAACAGTTTGCAAACTCTGCTCTCTGCAACGATATTTCTGGACCCCAGTCTCCAATGTCTGCTCTCTGCAACAGTCCTTCTGCACCACAGTCTCCAACCTCTGCTCTCTGTAAGATCTTTTTGCAGTCCAGTATCCAAACTCTTCTCATTCTAACATTCCTTCTCCCACCCTAGTCACAAACTTCGGGTTTCTGCAAGGTCCTGCGGCCCCAGTCTCCAACTCTGTCTTCTGCAAGAGTCCTTCTGCTCCCCAGTCTCGAATATCTGCTCTCTGTAACAGTCCTTATGTACCGCATTCACCAAACTCTGCTCTTTGGAAGGTCCTTCTGCACCCCAGTCTCCAACTTCTGCTTTCTGTCTCAGTCTTTCTGAACCCCAGTCTCCAACCTCTGCTCTCTGTGTCTACCCTTCTTCACCTCAGGCTCCAACCTGTTCTTTCTGTAACAGTCCTTCTGAACCCAAGTCTCCCACCTCTGCTCTCTGTAACAGTCCAACTATACCGTAGTCTCCAACCTCTGCTCTCTGTAACAGTCCTTCTGTACCCCAATTTACAACCTATGCTTTCTGTAACAGTCCTTCTGCACCTCAGTCTGAAACCTCTGCTCTCCACGATCCTTCTGCACCCCAGTCTCCACCACTGCTCTCAGTAACAGTCCACCTGCACCTTAATCTCCAAACTCTGCTCTCTGTAAGATCGTTCAGCAACCCAGTCTTCAAAATCTGTTCTCTTTACTAGTCCTTCTGAACCCCGTCTCCAATCTCTCCTCTCTGTAACAGGCCTTCTGCACGCAATTCTCTAACCTCTGCTGTCTGCAAGTGATCCTTCTGCACCCAGGTCTTTAACCTCTGCTCTCTGCAATATTCCTACTGCACGTAGTCTCCAACCTCTGATTTCTACAACAGTCCTTCTGCACCTCAGTCTCCAAATTCTGCTCTCTGTAAGATTCTTCTACACCGCTCTCTTCAACCTCTGCTCTCTGTAACAGTCATTCTGCACCCCAGTCTCCAACCTCTGCTCTCTGAAACAGTCCTTCGGCACCCTAGTTATCAACATCAGCTTCTCTTTTACAGTCTTTCTCCACCCCAGTTTCCAAACTCTGCTCTTTGTAACAGTCCTCTGTACTGCAGAATCCAACCTCTGCTCTCTGTAACAGTCTTTCTGCACCCCAGACTCCAATCTCTGCTTTATGTAGCACTCCGTCTGCACCCCAGTCTCCAAAATCTGCTCTCTATTACACTCTTTCTGCACCCCAGTCTCAAAGTCCGCTATCTGCAACAGTCCTTCTGCACCCCAGTCTCCAACCTCTGCTATCTGTAATAATCCTTCTGCACCTCAGTCTCCAAACTCTGTACTCTGCAACGTTACTTCTGCACCTCAGTCTCAACATCTACTCTCTGTAACAGTCTTACTGCAACCTGATTCTTTAACCTCTGTTCTCTGTAAGATTTTTCTCCAACCCAGTCTCCAAACTCTGCTCTCTGTAACAGTCCTTCTGCACACCAGTCTCCAACCTCTGCTCTCTGCACTGATTCTTCTTCATCCCAGTCTCCAACCTCTCCTCTCTGTAACAGTCCTTCTGCACACCAGTCTTCAACATCTGCTCTCTGCAAGAGTCCTTCAGCAACTAAGTCTAAAAACTCTTCTCTCTGCAATGATCCTTCTGCACTTCAGTCTACTACCTCTGCTCTTTGTAAGACCCTTCTGCAACCCAGTCTCCAAACTCTGCTCTATGTAACAGTCCTTCTGCAGAATAGTTTCCAACCTCTGCTCTCTATAACAGGAATTTTTCAACCCAGTCTCGAACCTCTGCTCTCTGTAAGAGGCCTTCAGAACCCCAGTCTCCAACCTCTTCTCTCTGCAATTATTTTTCTTCAACCCAGTCTCCACCCTCTGCTCTCAGCAAGAGTCCTTCTGCACCCTAGTCATGAAACTCTGCTCTCTGTAAGATCCTTATGCACTCCAGTCTTCAACCTCTTCTCTCTGCAATGATTCTTCTCCATCCCAGTCTCCAACATCTACTCTCTGTAACAGTCCTTCTGCATACCAGTCTCCAAACTCTGCTCTCTGTAACTGTCCTTCTGCACCTCAGTCTCCAAACTCTTCTGTCTGTAACAGTCCATCTACACCTCCAGTCTCTAAAATCTGCTCCCTGCAACGATCCTTCTGGACCCCAGTCTCCAACTTCTGCTCTGTGCAACAGTCCTTCTGCACCAGAGTCTCCAGACTCTGCTCTCTGTAAGATTCTTCTGCACTCCAGTTTCCAAACTCTACTCTCTGTAACATTCTTTCTCCACCCCAGTCTCCAACTTCTGTTGTCTGCAACAGTCCTGCTGCTCCGCAGTCTCCGAGATCTGCTCTGTGTAACAGTCCTTTTGTACTGAAGTCTCCAAACTCTGCTCTCTGTAAGGGTCCTTCTACACCCCAATTTCCAACCTCTGATTTCTGTAACAGTCCTTCTCCACCTCAATCTCCAAACTCTGCCTCTCTGTAACATTCCTTCTACACCTCAGTCTCCAACCTGTGCTCTCTGTTAAATTCTTTCTGCACCCCAGTCTCCTACCTCTGCTCTCTGCATTGGTACCTCTTAAGCCCAGTCTCCAACCTTGTTCTCTACAACAGTCCTTCTGTACTGCAGTCTCCAACCTCTTTTCTCTGTAAGGGTCCTTTTGAAACCCAGTCTCCCACCTCTACTTTCTATATCAGTCCTTCTGCACCACAGTCTCCAAACTCTGCTCTCTATAACCGTCATTCCGCACCTCACTCTGCAACCTCTGCTCTCTGAAACAGTCCTTCTGCAACCAGTCTTCAAACTCTGCTCTCTGCAAGAGTCCTTCTGCACCCCAGTCTTTATCCTCTGCTCTCTGCAAGAGTCCTTCTGCACCCCAGTTTCCAACCTCTGCTCTCTGTAAGGGGCCTTCTGCACCCCAGTCTCCAAACTCTGCTTCTGTATCAGTTTTTCTGCACCCCAGTCTTCAACCTGTGTTCTCTTTATAGTCTTTCTGCAGCTCATACTCCAACCTCTGCTCTCTGCTACAGTCCTTCAGTGCCCCAATCTCCAACCTCTTCTCTCTGCCACCGTCCTTCTGCACCTCAGTTTCAAAACTCTACTCTCTGTATGATCCTTCTGAAACCCAGTCTCCAACCTCTACTTTCTGCAATGTTACTTCTGTAAACCAGTCTCCAACCTCTGTTCTCTACAACAGTCATTCTGCACCCCAGTCTCTAACTTCTGCTCTCTGGAAGAGTCTTTCAGTCTCCAAACTCTGTTCTCTGTAAGGGTCCTTCTGCACCCCAGTCTCAACCTGTGCTTTCAGTAAAAGTCCTTTTGCACCACAGTCTCCAAACACTGCTCTCTCTCCAACGATCCTTCTGCACCTCACTCTCCAACCTCTCCTCTCTCTAACAGTCCTCCTGTACCTCATTCTCCAACCTCTGCTCTCAGTAAGATTCTTTTGCAACCCAGTCTCCAAACTATGATCTCTGTAACTGTCCTTCTGCAACCCAGTCTTCAAGAACTGCTCTCTGTAAAAGGTCTTCTTCACCCCAGTCTCAAACTCTGCTGTATGTAACAGGCCTTTTGCCCCTAGTCTCCAAACTCTTCTCTCTTCAATGATCCTTCTCCACCCCAGTCTCCAACCTCCGCTATCAGCAACAGTCCTTCTGCACCCCAGTCTACAACCTATGCTCCCTGTAAGATATTTCTGCACACATGTCCTCCAATCTCTGCTCTCTGTAATGGTCCGTCTGAACCTCAGTCTCCAACATCTGCTCTCTGCACACTCCTACTGCACCCCAGTCTCCTAACTTTGCTCTCTGCAACAGTTTCTCTGCACCTCAGTCTCCAACGTGTGCTCTCAGTAAAAGTCCTTCTGCACCACAGTCTCCAACCTCTCCTCTCTCTAACAATTTTCTGAAACCCAGTCTCCAAACTCTGCTCTCTGCAACGATCTTTCTGCACCCCAGTCTCCAATGTTTCTCTCTGTAACAGTCCTTCTGCACCCCAGTCTCAAAATCTGCTTTGTGTAACAGTATTCTGCATCTGAGTCTCCATCCTCTGCTCTATGCAACAATACTTCTTCAACCAAGTCTCCAACGTCTGCTCTCTGAAAAAATCCTTCTAAACCCTAGTCTCCAATCTCTGCTCACTGTAACAGTCCTTCTACACCCCATTCTCCATACTCTGCTCACCACAAGGATACATCTGAACCCCAGTCTTCATCCTCTGCTCTCTGCAACTTTCCTTTTGAACCCCAGTCTCCAGCATCTGCTTTGTGCAACAGTCCTTCTCCACCCGAGTCTCCAAACTGTGCTCTCTGTAACGGTCCTTCTGGACACCAATCTCCACCTCTGCTCTCTGCAACAGTCCTTCTACACCCCAGTCTAAAACCTCTGCTCTCAGCAAAAGTTTTTCTGCACCCCAGTCTCCAACCTCTTCTCTTTGTAACAATCCTTCTGCACCTCAGTCTCCAACATCCTGCTCTTTGCAAGTGTTTTTCTGCACCTCAGTTTCCAACCTCTACTCTCTGTAACAGTGTTTCTGCACCTCAGTCTCAAAAATCTGCTCTCCGTAAGATCCTTCTAGCACCCAGTCTCCAAACTCTGCTCTGAAACAGGCCTTCTGCACCCCAGTCTCCAACCTCTGCTGTCTGTATCAGTCCATCTGCAACCAAGTCTCAAAACTCTGCTCTCTGCAACGATCCTTCTGCACCCCAGTCTCCAACATCTGCTCTCTGCAACAGTTGTGCTGTACCTCAGTCTGAAAATCTGCTCTCTGCAAAAATCCCTCTGCACCCCAGTCTCCAACCTCTGCTCTCTGTAACAGTCTTTCCTGAATGTCTGCCTCCTAACTCTGCTCTCTGTAAGACCCTTCTGAAACCCAGTATGCAAACTCTGCTCTCTGTAACAGTCCTTCTGCACCCCAGTCTCCAACCACTGCTCTCTGTAACAGGCCTTCTGCATCCCAGTCTGAAACCTCTGCTAGCTGCAACAGTCTTGTGAACCCAGTCTCCAACATCTGCTTCCTGCAACAGTTCTCTCTACCTCAGTCTGAAAACTTTGCTCTCTGCAATAATCCCATCTGTACCCAGTCTCAAAACTCTGCTCTCCGTAACAGTCCTTTTGTAACTCAGTCTCCAATCACTGCTCTCTTCAACAGTCCTTCTACACCCAAGTATCCATACTCTGATCGCCCCAACGGTCCTTCTGCACCCCAGTCTCCAAACTCTGTTCTCGACACCGTTCTTCTGCAACCCAGACTCCAACCTCTGCTCTCTGTAACAGTCTTTCTGTATCACAGTCTCCAACCTCTGTTCTCTGTAAGGGTCATTATTCACCCCAGTATCCAACCTCTGCTTTCTGTATCAGTCGTTTTGAACCAGAGTCTCCAAACTCTGCCCTCTGTAACCGTCCCTTCTGCAACTCAGTCTGCAACCTCTGCACTCTGCAACAGTCCTTCTACACCCCAGTCTCCATCCTCTGTTATCTTCAACAGTCCTTTTGCACCCAGTCTCCAACATCTGCTCTCTGCAACAGTCATTCTGCACCCTAGTCTCCGAACTTTGCTCTCTGTAACAGTCCCTTCTGTACTGCATTCTCCAACCTCTGCTCTCTGTAAGATACTTCTGCACCCGAGTCTCCAGCCTCTGCTTTCTGTGTCAGTCCTTCTGCAATCCATTCTCTAATCTCTGCTCTGTGTAACTGTCCTTCTGCACCTTAGTCTCCAACCTCTGCTCTCTGCTACAGTCCTTCTGGACCCAAATCTCCAACCTCTACTCTCTGCAACAGTCCTTGTACATCCCAGTCTAAGCATCTGCTCACTGCATCAGTCCTTCTGCACCCCTGTCTCCAACCTCTGCTCTCTGTAACAATCCTTCTGCACCTCAGTCTCCAATCTCTGCTCTCTGTAAGATCCTTCTGCAACCCAGCCTCCAAATTCTGCTCTCTGTAACAGTCCTTCATCACCCCATTCTCCAAATTGTGCTCTCTGTAACAAGCCTTCTGCACCCCAGTCTGAAACCTCTGCTTTCTGCCACAGTTCCTTCTGCAACCAATTCCCCAACCTCTGCTTACTGCAACATTCCTTCTGCACCCCAGTCTCCAAACTCTGATCGCTGTAATGATCCTTCTGCACCCCAGTCTCGAACCTCTGCTCTTTGCAACGATTTTTCTGCAACTCAGTGTCAAACCTCTTCTCTCTGCAAAGATCCTTTTGCACTCCAGTCTCAAACCTCTGCTCGCTGCAACAGTCCTTGTGAACCCCAGTCTCCAACATCTTCTCTCTGCAACATTTCTTCTGTACCCTCAGTCTGAAAACTCTGCTCTCTGCAATAATCAATCTTCACCCCAGTCTCCAACCTCTACTTTCTCTAAGAGTCCTTCTGTACCTCAGTCTTCAATCTCTGCTCTATGTAACAGTCCTCTGCTCCAAGTCTCCAACATCTGCTCTCTGAAACAGTCCTTCGACAACCCAGTCTCCGACCTCTGCTCTCTGTAACAGTCCCTCTACACCCCAGTCTCTATACTCTTGCTTGGCCCAAACGATCCTTCTGGACCTTAGTCGTCAACGTCTGCTCTCTTGCAACAGTCCTTCTACACTCAGTCTTCAACATCTGCTCTCTGCAACAGTCCTTCTATACCCCAGTCTCCATACACTGCTCAACCCACGATCCGTCTGCACCCAGTCTCCAACCTCTGTTCTCTACATTAGTTCTTCTGCACCCCAGTCTCCAACCTCTTCTCTCAGTACCAGTCCTTCTGTGCTGCACTCTCCAAACTCTGTTCTCAGTAAGGGTCCTTATGCACCCCAGTATCCAACCTCTGCTTTCTGTATCAGTCGTTTTGCCACCACAGTCTCAAACTCTGCCGTCTGTAAGAGTTTTTCTTGCTAACTCAGTCTGCAACCTCTGCTCTTTGCAACAGTCCTTGCGCACCCAGTCTCCATCCTCTGCTCTCTGCAACATTTCTTCTGCACCCCAGTCTCCAACATCTGCTATCTGCAACAGTCATTCTCCACGCCAGTCTCCAAACTCTGCTCTTTGTAAGAGTCCTTCTGTACTGCATTCTCAAAACTCTGCTCTCTGTAAGAATACTTCTGCACCCGAATCTCCAAACTCTGCTTACTGTATCTTTCTTTTTGCACCCCAGTCTTCAACTGTGGCTCTGTGTAACTGTACTCCTGCACCTTAGTCTCTAACGTCTGCTCTCTGCTACAGTTTTTCTGGACCCCAGTCTTTATCATCTACTCTCTGCAACAGTCCTTCTGCACCCCAGTCTCCAACCTCTGCTCGTTGTAAGAGTCCCTTCTGTACCGAAGACTCCAACCTCTGCTCTCTTTAATGGTCCTCCTGTACCCCAGTCTTCAACCTCTGCTTTTAAATCATTTCTTCTCCACCCCTGTCTCAATCCTCTGCTCTCTATAACAGTCCTTCTGCACCTCAGTCTCAAAACTCTGCTATGTGCAACAGTTCCTTCTGTAAACAAATCTCCAACTTCTGCTGTATGCTCAAGTCCTTCTGCACCCCAGTATCCAACCTCTGCTCTCTTTAACAATCCTACTGCACATCAGTCTCCAAATTCTGCTCTCTGCAGCAGTCTTTCTTCACCCCAGTCTCCAACCTCTGCTCTCTGCAAGATCCTTCTACACACCAGTCTCCAACCACTGCTCACTATAACAGTTCTTCTGCAACCCAGGTCTCCAAACTCTGCTCTCTGTTACAATAATTCTGCACCTCAGTCTCCAACCTCTGCTCTCTGCAATGGTCCTTCTGCACCCCAATCTCTAACCTCTGTTTTCTGCAACAGTCTCTGCACCCCAGTTTTTAACCTATTCTCTCTGTAACAGTCCTTCTGTACCGGATTCTCCAACCTCAGTTCTCTATAATGGTCCTTCTGCACCCCAGTCTCCAACATCTGCTTTCTCTATAAGTCCTTCTGCACCCTAGTCTCCAACCTCTGCTTTCTGCAACAGTCCTTCTGCACCCAAGTCTTCAACCTTTGCTCACTGCAACATTCCTTCTGCACCCCAGTCTCCAAACTCTGCTCTCTGTGATGATCCTTCTGCACCCCAGTCTCGAACCTCTGCTCTCCGCAACGATCCTTCTGCACCTCAGTGTCCAACCTCTTCTCTCTGCAAAGATCTTTTGGCACCCCGGTCTCAAACCTCTGCTCACTGCAACAGTCATTGTGAACCCCAGTCTTCAACATATGCTCTCTGAAACAGTTCTTCTGTACCTCAGTCTGAAAACTCTGCTCTCTGCAATAATCCATCTGCACCCCAGTCTCCAACCTCTTCTCTCGGTACCACAGTCTCCAACCTCTGTTCTCCGTAAGGGTCCTTATGCACCCTAGTATCCAAACTCTGCTTTCTGTATCAGTCGTTTTGCACCACAGTCTCCAAACTCTGCCGTCTGTAAGAGTCCTTCTGCAACTCAGTCTGCAACCTCTTCTCTCTGCAACAGTCCTTGTGCACCCCAGTCTCCATCCTCTGCTCTCTGCAACATTCCTTCTGCACCCCAGTCTCCAATATCTGCTATCTGCAACAGTCATTCTCCACCCCAGTTTCCAAACTCTGCTCTCTGTAAGAGTCCTTCTGTACTGCATTCTCGAAACTCTGCTCTCTGTAAGGATACTTCTGCACCCAAATCTCCAAACTCTGCTTTCTGTATCAGTCTTTCTGCACTCCAGTCTCCAACCTCTGCTCTGGGTAATTGTCCTTCTGCACCTTAGTCTCTAACATCTGCTCTCTGCTACAGTTTTTCTGGACCCAAGTCTCCATCATCTACTCTCTGCAACAGTCCTTCTGCACCCCAGTCTCCACCTCTGCTCTTTGTAAGACTCCTTCTGTACTAGAGACTTAAACATCTGCTCCCTCTAATGTTCCTCCTGTACCCCAGTATTCTACCTCTTGCTTTTTGAATCATATCTTCTGCACTTCTATCTCAATCTTCTGCTCTTTATAACAGTCCTTCTCCATCTCAGTCTCCAAACTTTTTCTTTCTGCAACAGTTGCTTTTGCACCCAAATCTCCAACAACTGCTCTATGCACAAGTCTCTGCACCCCAGTATCCAACCTCTGCTCACTATAACAATCCTTCTACACCCCAGTCTCCAATTCTGCTCTTTGCAGCAGTCCTACTTAACCCCAGTTTCCAAACTCTGCTCTCTGCAATATGCTTCTGTACCCCAGGTCTCCAAACTCTACTCTCTGTAACAGTTCTTCTGCACTGCAGTCGCCAAACTCTGCTCTCAGTTACAATCTTTCTGCACCTCAGTCTCCAAACCTCTGCTCTCTGCAATGGTCCTTCTGCAACCCTGTCTTAAACCTCTGTTCTTGCAACAGTCCTTATGCTCCCCAGTCTCCAATCTCTGCTCTCTGTAAAAGTCCTTTTTGTACCCCAGTCTCCAATCTCCGCTCTCTGTAACGGTCCTTCTGCAACCCCAGTCTCCAACCTCTGCTTTCTGTATCAATCCTGCACCCCAGTCTCCAACCTCTGCTCTCTGTAAGAGTCTTTCTGAACCTCAGTCTCTCTCTTTGCTCTCTGCAACAGTCCTTTTGCAACCCAGTCTCCAACCACTGCTCTCTGCAACAATCCTTCTGCACCCCAGTCTCCAACTTCTGCTATCTACAACAGTCCTTCTGCATCCCAGTCTCCAACCTCTGCTCTCTGTAAGATCCTCCTTCACCCCAGTCTCAAACCTCTGCTGTCTTCAACGTTCTATTGGTACCTAGTCACCAACCTCTGCTCTCTGTAAATGTCCTTCTGCAACCCAGTCTCAAAACTCTGCATTCTGTATCAGCCTTCTGCACCTCAGTCTCCAAACTCTGCTGTGTTTAACAGTTTTTCTGCACCTCAGTCTTCAACCTCTGCTCTCTGCAATTGTCCTTCTGTAGGTCAGTCTTCAAACTCAACTCTCTGTAACAGTTATTCTGAATCTTAGTCTCCCAAATTCTACCCTCTGTAAGATCCTTTTGAAAACCAGTCTCCAACTCTGCTCTCTGTAACAGTCTTTCTGCACCGCTTCTCCAAACTCTGCTCTTTGTAACAGGCTTTCTGCACCCCAGTCTCCAACATCTACTCTCTGGAACCGTCAATATGCACACAAGTCTCCAACCTCTTCTCTCTGCCACAGTCATTATGAACCCCAGTCTCCAACATCTGCTCTCTACATTAGTCTTTCTGCACCTCAGTCTGAAAACTCTGCTCTCTGCCACGATCCTTCTGCACCCCAGTCTCCATCCTGTGTTCTCTGCAACAGTATTTCTGCACCGCAGTCTCCAAACCTCTGCTCTCTGTAACAGTCTTTCTGCAACCCAGTCTCCAACCTCTCTTCTCTGTAATGGTCCTTCAGCACCCCAGTCTCCAAACTCTGCTTTCTGTATCAGTCCTTCTGAACCACAGTCTCCAACCTCTGCTCTATGAAACAGTCTTTCTGCAACCCAGTCTCCAACCTCTGCTGTCTGCAAGAATCATTCTGCAACCAAGTCTCTAATATCTGTTTTCTGTATCAGTCCTGGAACACAGTCTCCAAAATCTGCTCTCAGTAACAGTCCTTCTGCATCTCAGACTCCAACCTCTGCTCACTGTAATATTCTTCTGCACCCCAGGCTTCAAAATCTGGTCTCTTCAATGGTCCTTCTGCACCCCAGTCTCTAACCTCTTTTCTCTGCATCAGTTCTTCTGCACCATAGTCTCCAACATCTACTCTCTGCAACAGTTCTTTTCCATCCCAGTCTCCAACTTCTGCTCTCTTATAACAGTCCTTCTGTACTACAGTCTCCAAAAACTGCTCTCTCTAAGGGTCCTTCTGGATCCAAATCTCCTACCTCTCCTAACTGTAACAGTCCTTCTACACCCCAGTCTAAAACCTTTGCTCTCTGATAACAGTCTTCTGCACCCCAGTCTTCAAGATCTGCTCTCTGCTACGATCCTTCTGCAACTCAGTCTCCAAACTCTTCTCTTTGTAACAGTGCTTCTGCACCTCAGTCCCAACCTCTGCTCTCTGTAAGATCCTTCTGCAACCCAATCTCAAACTCTGCTCTCTGTAACAGTCCTCGTGCACCCCAGTCTCAAAGCTCTGTTCTGTAACAGGCTTTCGTCACCCCAGTCTCCAAACTCTGCTCTTGTATCTGTCCTTCTGGACCCCAGTCTCGACCTCTGCTCTCTGCAAAAATCCATCTTCACCCTGTCTCCAACCTATGCTCGCTGCAACAGTCCATGTGCACCCAGTCTCCAACATCTGCTCTCTGCAAAAGATCTTCTGTACCTCAGTCTGAAAACTCTGCTCTCTGCAACAATCCTTCTTCACCCCAGTCTCCAAACTCTGCTCTCTGTAACAGTCCTGCTGTACATCAGTCTCCAACCTCTGTTTTATGAAAGACCCTTTTAAACCCAGTCTGCAAACTCTGCTCACTGAAAAACTCCTCCTGCACCCCAGTCTCCAATCTCTGCTCTCTTTAACCAGGCCTTCTGCACCAAAGTCTCCAACCACTGCTCTCTGTAAGAGCCATTCTTCACCCCAGTCTCCAACAGCTACTCTCTGTAATGATGTTGTGCACCCCAGTCTCCAAACACTTCTCTCTGCAAAAGTCCTTCTGCACCCCAGTCTCCAAACTCTGCTCTGTGTAAGATTTTTCTGCACACAAGTCTCCAACCTCTACTCGCTGTAACATTTCTCTGAAACCCAGTCTCCAAACTCTGCTCTATGTAACAATAATACTGGACATCAATCTCCAAACTCTGCTCTATGCAAAGGTGCTTGTGCACCCTAGTCTCCAACCTCTGTTCTCTTCAACAGTCGCTCTGCACCCCAGTCTTTAATCTCTGCTCTCTATAGCAGTCCTTCTGTACCGGAGTCTCCAACCTCTGCTCTCTTTATCCGTCCTTCTGCACACCAGTCTCCAACATCTGCGTTCTCTGTAAGTCCTCCTGCACCCCAGTCTCCAACCTCTGCTCTCTGTAACAGTCTTTCTGCACCTCAGTCTCCAACCTCTTGTTTCTGAAACAGTCCTCCTGCACTCCCATCTCCACACTCTGCTCTCTGCAACATTCCTTCTGCACCCGAATCTCCTACCTGTGCTCTCTTAAAAGTCCTTCTGCACCCCAGTCTCAAACCTCTGCTCTCTCTAACGATGCTTCTGCACCCCAGTCTCTAACCTCTGCTCTCTGCAATGATCTTTCTGCACCACAGTCTCCAACTTCTGCTCTCTGCAACGATCCTTTTGCACCCCAGTCTCAAACATCTGCACTCTGTAACAGTCCTTCTACACCTCAGTCTCCAACCTCTGCTCTCTGCAACAGTCTTTTTGCACCCAAATCTCCAACATCTGCTCTCTTCAACAGTCCTTCTCTACCCCAGTCTCCAACCTCTACTCTCTTAAACAGTCCTTCTGCACCCCACTCTCCAACATCTGCTCTCTGTAACAGTCCTTCTGCACCTCAGTCTCCAAACATTGCTCTCAGAAAAATCTTCTGCAACCCAGTCTCCAAACTCTGCTCTCTGTAAAAGGTCTTCTTCACACCAGTCCCCAAACTCTTCTCTCTGTAAGAGTCCTTCTGCACCCCAGTCATCAACCTCTACTCTCTGCAACGATCCTTCTGCACATCAGTCTTTAACCTCTGCTCTAAGCAACGGTCCTTATGCACCCCAGTTTCCAAACTCTGCTCTCTGAAACAGTCCTTCTGCACCCCAGTCCCCAACCTATGCTCTCTGTAACAATCCTTCTGCACATTAGTCTTTATCCCCTGCTCTCAGCAATGGTCCTAATGCACCCCAGTCTCCAACTTCTGTTCTCTACAACAGTCCTTCTGCACCAGAGTCTGCATCATCTGCTCTCTGTAACAGTCCTTTTTGTACTGCAGTCTTCAACCTCTGCTCTCTGTAACGTTCCTTCTGGACCCGAGTATCTCACCTCTGCTTTTGGTATCAGTTTTTCTGCACCCCAGTCTTCAAACTCTGCTCTCTGTAACATTCCTTCTGCACCTCAGTCTCAATCTCTGCTCTCGGTATCAGTCTTTCTGCACCCCTGTTTCCAAACTCTGCTCTCTGAAACAGTTTTTCTGCACCTCAGGTCTTCAACAACTGCTTTCTGAGAAAGTCCTTCTACACCCCAGTCTCCAAACTCTGCTCTCTTGAAGATCCTTCTATACCCCAGTCTCCAACCTCTGCTCTCTGCAATGGTCCCTCTGCACCCCAGTCTCCAACCTTATTCTCAACAACAGTTCTTCTGTACCACAGTCTTCAACCACTGTTCTCTGTAAGGGTCCTTCTTCACCCGAGTCTCAAAACTCTGCTTTCTGTATCAGTGCTTCTGCACCACAGTCTGCAAACTCTGCTCTCTGTAACAGTCAGTATGCACCTCACTCTGCAACCTCTGCTCTCTGCAACAATCCTTCTTCACCCCAGTCTTTAACCTCTGCTCTCTGTAAAAGTCCTTCTGTACTGCAGTCTCCAACCTCTTCTCTCTGTAACGGTCTTTCTGCACCCATGTCTCCAAACTCTGCATTCTGTATCAGTCTTTCTGCACCCAGTCTCCAACCTCTGCTATCTGCAACAGTCTTCTGCACCTAAGTCTCCAAATTCTACTCTCTGCAAAAGTACATCTGCACCCATGTCTCCAAAACCTGCTCCCTGAAATAGTCCTTCTTCACCCCAGTTTCCAACCTCTGCTATCTTTAACAGTCCTTCTGCACCCAAGTCTCCAAACTCTGCTCTCTGTAATAGTCCCTCTGAACCTCAGTCTCCAAATTCTGCTCTGTGCAACAGTCCTTCTGCACCCAAGTCTCCAACCTCTGCTCTCTGCAACAGTCCTTCTAGACCCCAGTCTTCATCCTCTGCTCTCTGTAACAGTCCTTCTGCACCCTAGTCTCCAACCTCTGCTCTCTGTAACAGTCCTTCTATACCATATTTTCCAACCTCTGCTCTCTTTTACAGTATACCGCAGTCTCCAAACTCTGCTCTCTGTAACGGTCCCTGTGCACCCTAATTTCCAACCTTTGTGTCTGTAACAGTCCTTTTGCACCTCAGTCACCAAAACTCTGCTCTCTGTAACCCTCTTCTGCACCTCAGTCTCCATCTTCTGCTCTTTTTAACAATTCTTCTGCACCTCAGGCTGAAACCTCTATTCTCTGCATTTCAGTCTCCAACCACTGCTCTCTGTAAGATCCTTCTGCAACCAGCCTCAAAACTCTGCTCTCTATAAGAGTCCTTCTGCAACACAGCCTCAAAAGTCTGCTCTCTATAAACAGTCCTTCTGCATCCCAGTCTCCAACCTCTGCTCTCTGTAGCATGCATTCTGCACCCCAGTCTCCAAACTCTGCTCTCTGAAACAGTCCTTCTGCACGCCAGTCTCCAACCTCAGCTTTCTGTATCATTATTCTTCATCCCTATATCCAAAGTCTTCTCTGTGTAACAGTGCTTCTGCTACCCAGTCTCCAACTTCTGCTTTCTGCAACATTCCTTCTGCACCCCAGTCTTTAACCTGTTCTCTCTGTAACAGTTTTTTTGCACCCCAGTCTCCCACCTCTGCTCTCTTTAACGATCCTTCTGCAGCCCAATCTCCACCTCTGCTCTCTGCAACGATTCTTTCTGCAACTCCGTCTCCAACTTCTGCTGTCGTCACCGATCCTTCTGCACCTCACTCTTCAAACTCTGCTCTCTGTAACAGTTTTTGTGCACCTCAGTTTCCAACCTTTGCTCTCTGCAACCGTCCTCATGCACCCCAGTCTCCAGCCTCTGATCTCTGTAGCAGGCATTCTGCTCCCCAGTCTCCAAACTCTGTTCTCTGAAACAGTCCTTCTGTATCGCAGTCTCCACATTCTGCACTCTGTAATGGTCCTTCTGCACCCTAGTCTCCAACCTCTGCTTTCTGTATCAGTCCTTCTGCACCACAGTCTCCAAACTCTGCTCTCTGTTAAAGTCCTTCTGCACTTCAGTCTCCAAACTCTTCTTTCTGTAAGATCCTTCTGCAACCAAGTCTCCAACTTCTGCTTCGTAACAGTCTTTCTGCATACCAGTCTCCAAACTCTGCTCTCTGCAACGATCCTTCTTCACCCCAGTCTCCAACCTCTGATTTTGCAACAGTCATTCTGAACCCCAGACTCCAACATCTGCTCTCTGCAGCAGTCCTTCTGCACCTCAGTCTGTAAACTCTGCTCTCTGCAACAATCCTTGTGCACCCCAGTCTCCAAACACTGCTTTCTGTAATAGTCCTTCTGCACATCAGTCTCCAACTTCTGCTTTCTGCAACAGTTCTTCTGCACCCCAGTCTTTAACATCTACTCTCCTGAAACAGTCTTTTTACACCCCTGTCCAAATGCAGAAGAATGAGACCTGAACTATCGCTCACCCTGCATAAAATCAACTCAAAATGCATTAAAGACCCAAACACTACACCAGAAATTATGCAGTTTCTAGGAAAAAACAACGTCAATACTCCAACCTACAGGCAGAGGCAATGACTTTCTCAATAGGATGCCAAAGCTCAGGAGATAATACCAAATGTTAGCTAATAGGATGGAATCAAATTACGAAGGTTCTCCACAGCAAAGAAGAAAATTAGAATATGAAGAGAGAACCTACGGAAAGGGAGAAAATCTTTATGAGGTGCTCTTCTAAAAGAGGATGAATATTCAGAATATTAATAAAAAACTCATAAAACTTAACATCAAAACCACAATTATTAAATAACCAAATTATCAAATAACCCAATTACCAAATGGGAAACTAAATGAACTTAACAGACACGTCTTAGAAGAAAATATGTGAGTGGCCAACAAATATATGAAAATACTTGCAAGTCAAGACTACCATGAGATTTCATCTCACTTCCGTGACAAAGGCAACCACCAAAAATACAAACAGAAACGAGTGTGACAAAGGAGATAATTGGAGAGAAAGGAGCACTCTCACCCTGTTGGTTGGCATGTAAATCAGCACAACCACCACGGAAATCGGGATGGAGGCTCCTCAGGAGTAGCCATGGACCACCCTGCGACCCAGCTCTACCTCTGCTTGGTATTTATCACAGCGGATCGATTTCATCATACTATAGTGACACATACATGCCCATGAACCAGCCGAGATGACATCAGTGGACGAATGGATAAAAAACATCTGGTATATGCACACTGGAATTTCATTCAGCCATAAAGAAGAACGAAATTATGTCATGCTGGAAGATGAATGGATCTTCAGAACATTAAGGGAAATAAGCAACTCAGAAAGTTAAGGGCCGTATGTTTTTCCTCTGTTAAAGCTAGAGGGGGAAAAGGAAGGAAAGTTGGGAAGGGAGTCTCATCATGAAAGTTGAAGGAAGATCAGTAGAGTCAAAGCACCAGGAGAGGAGGTGAGGAAAAGGGAAATATTGGAATGATATTGGCCAAAGTTCACGGTTATTTTGTGTGCATGTTCAAATATGTGTCAGCAAATCCCACCATTATGGACAACTACAATGCACCAATGAAGTGTGAAAAGAAGAGTTTCACATTACATGGGACAGGCACTATTTTAGGAGGGTGCCCATTTTTTCCCATCTATAAATACCATGATCATTTACCACTGTCAAAAATCTCTACAGATTCAAATGTTCTGATCACTGCTCCACCACATGGCCTCTTCTACTTCAGGGTGCCCTTTTTCTCACTGAAATCAGGGAGCCCGTTTCAACGATGCCATCTGTTAATGTCTTCCCAGGCTGCCGAGGACAGCAGCTGCGGGTTTCACAAGGATCTGGTGCTGCCTTCTGAACGCATGTCCACGAGGCCTTGGCGAAGGCTGGTTCTCCAGGCCCTCCTCCAGATCCAGCTGTGAGGCCAGGAAAGGGGTCACATAACACGCCATCCAACACCTTATTTATTTCTGATCACCATCCTCTCCATTATTCCAGAATCGTATTGGTCATTGAACTTAAGCAAACACTGAGTCCACATTTCAGTCCATCAACCAAAGAGAGTCTAATAGCCACTCCCCATGGCTCAGGAAAATCCTTGGCCCTAACATTTTTGGTGATTACGTCCCTGTGACAGCAGTCAAGATGATCCAGCAATATGTCCTGACTTCTTTGGTCTAGAAGACTCAAACAAATTCTCTTATATATTCTTAAGGCTCCTATTAAGAGAATACAGTAAAATATTTACCTTTTATTTTGGTGTGACCCTTATACTCTCCTGGGCTATATTTTATACTCTTACCTGAGGCGTTCTAGGATCAGACCCCAATTAAGAGTCTGGTGACAATGTGGGATGATGGATGAGCATCTTAAAGACAATTGGGCTGGGGATGTGGCTGAAGCAGTAGTGCACTTGCCGATTTTCTGCACACCATAATCCAATGTCTGCTTTCTGCATCAGTCCTTTTGCAGCCCAGTCTCCAACATCTGCTCTCTCTATGAGTCCTTCTGCACCTCAGTCTCCAACCTCTGCTTTCGTCAACAGTCCTTCTGCTCCCCAGTCTCCAACCGCTGCTCTCTGTAACAGTCCTTCCGCACCTCAGTCTCCAACCTCTTCTTTCTACAACAGTCTTTCTGCACTCCAGTCTCCATCCTCTTCTCTCTGCAACTGTTTTTCTGCACCCCAGTCTCCAACATCTGCTCTCTGCAACAGTCCTTCTAGACCCCAGTCTTTAAACTCTGCTCTCTGCAAGGAAGGTTCTGGACACCAGTCTCCATCGTCTGTTTTCCACAACAGCACTTATGCACCACAGTCTCCAAAATCTGCTTTCTGTAAGATTTTTCTTGTCTCCAGTTTCCAAAATCTGCTCTCTCTAACATTTTTTCTCCACTGCAGTCTCCAACCTCTGCTTTCTGCAAGGGTCCTGTGGCACCCCAGTCTCCATCGTCTGTCCTCAGTTACGGTCCTTTTGCACCCCAGTACACAAACTCTGCTCTCTGCAACACTCCTTCTGTACTGCAGTCTCCAAACTCTGCTCTATGTAACGGTCCTTCTGCACCCCAATTTCCAACCTCTGCTTTCTGTAACAGTCCTTTTGCTCCTCAGTGTCTAAACTCTGCTCTTTGTAACAGTCTTTCTACACCTCAGTCTCCAACCTCTGCTCTCTGTAACAGTACTTCTGCACCTCAGTCTGAAACCTCTGCTCTCCAGATTCTTCTGCACCCCAGTTTCCAGCAGTTTCCTCTGCTCTCTGTAACAGTCCACGTGCACCTCAGTCTCCAAACTCTGCTCTCTGTAAGTTCCTTCAGCAATCCAGTCTCCAAACTGTACTCTCTGTAAAAGTCCTCTGCACCCCAGTCTCCAACCTCTCCTCTCTGTAACAGGCCTTCTGCACGCCAGTCTCGAAACTTTGCTCTTTATAGTAAGCCTTCTGTATGCCAGTCTCCAACATTTGCTCTTTGCAATGATCCTACTGCACCCCAGTCTCCAACTTCTGATCTCTGCAAGAGTCCTTCTGTACCTCAGTCTCCAAATTCTGCTCTCTGTAAGATCCTTCTGCAACCCTGTCTCCAACCTCTGCTCTCTGTAACAGTCCTTCTGCACCACAGTCTCCAAAGTCTACTCTCTGCAACAGTCCTTCTGAACCTCATTCTCCAAACTCTTTTCTCTGTAGGAACCTTCTCCAACCTAGTCTACAAACTCTGCTCTCTGTAACAGTTCTTCTGTGCTCTCTGCAACAGTCCTTCTGCACCCCAGTCTCCAAGCTCTTCTCTCTGCAACAGTCCTTCTACACTCCAGTCTCCAACCACTGCTCTCTGCAAGGATTTTTTTGCATTCCAGTCTCCAACTTCTGCTCTCTGCAACAGTCCTTCTGCACTCCAGTCTCCAACCTCTGCTCTCCTCTAAAGTCCTTCTTCACCCCAGTCTCAAAACTCTGCTCTCTGCAACATTTCTTCTGCACCCCAGTCTCCAACTGTGCTCTCTGTAACTTTCCTGCTGTACCCCAGTCTCCAAACTCTGCTCTCTGTAGCTATCCTTCTGCACCTCCGTCTTCAACCTCTACTCTCTTCAAGATCTTCTCCACCTCAATCTCCAAGTTCTTCAATCTGTAACGGTCCTTCTGCACCCCAGTCTCCAACCTCTGTTCTCTGAAACGATCCTTCTTCACCTCAGTCTCCATCCTCTGCTCTCTGCAACTGTCCTTCTGCACCCCAGTCTCCTTCCTATGCTCTCTGTAAGAATCGTTCTGTACCCCAGTTTCCAACCGCTACTCTCTGTAACAGTCCTTCTGCACCTCAGTGTCCAACCTCTGCTCTCTGTAATGAACCTTCAGCACCTCAGTCTCCAACCGCTGCTCTCTTTAACAGGCCTTCTGAACCCCATTCTCCAAACTATGCTTTCTGGATAAGTCCTTTTGCACACCAGTATCCTAACTCTGCTCTCTGTAACAGTCCTTCTGTACCACAGTCTCAAAACTCTGCTCTCTATAACGGTCCTTCTGCACCCCAGTCTCCAACGTCAGCTTTCTGTATCAGTTCTTCTGCACCCCAGTCTCCAACCTCTGCTCTCAGTAAGAGTCCTTCTGCAACCCAGTCTCCAACTTCTGCTCTCAGCAACATTTCTTCTGTACCACAGTCTCAATCGGTGCTCTCTGTAACTGTCCTTCTGCAACCCAGTCTCCAACCACTCCTCTCTGTAACGATCTTTCTGCACCACAGTCTGAAACCTCTGCTCTCTGCAACGATCCTTCTGACCCTCATAATCCAACTTCTACTCTTCGCAGTGATCCTTCTGCACACCAGTCTCCAACCTTTGCTCTCTGTAAGAGTCCTTTTGCACTTCAGTCTAGAATCTCTGCTCTCTGTAACAATCCTTCTGCACCTCAGTCTCCATTCTCTTCTATCTGTAACAATCCATCAGCACATCAGTCTCCAACCTCTTTTCTCTGTAACAGGTCTTCTGCACCACAGTCTCCAAACTCTGGTCTCTGTAACAGGCCTAATGCACAGCAGTCTCCAACCTGTTCTCTCTGCAGTGATCCTTTTCAACCTCAGTCTCCAACCACTGCTCTCTGTAAGATCCTTCTTCACACCAGTCTCCAAACTTTGCTCTTTATAACAGTCCTTCTGCACCCCAGTCTCCAAACTCTACTTTCTATATCAGTTATTCTGCACCCCAGTCTCCAAACTCTGCTCTCTGTAACAGTCCTTCTGCACCACACTCTCCAACCTCTTCTCTTTTCAACAGTTCTCCTGCACCCCAGTCTCCAACCTCTGCTCTCTGTAAGATCCTTCTTCACCCCAGTCTCCAAACGTTGTTCTCTATAACAGTCCTTTTGCACCTTAGTCTCCAACATCTGCTCTATGCAACATTCCTTCGGCACCCCAGTCTCTAACCTCTGTTCTCAGCAAAAGTCTTTTTACACCCAAGGCTCCAAACTCTACTCTCTGTAACAGTTTTTCTGTACCACAATCTCCACCATCTGCTGTCTGTAACAGTCGTTCTGCACCCGAGACTCCTAACTCTACTATCCATATCAGTTATTCTGCACCCCAGTCTCCAACTTCTGCTCTCCGTAAAAGTCTTTCTGCACCTCAGTCTCCAACCTCTGCTCTCTGCAACAGTCCTTCTGCACCACAGTCTCCAAGCTATTCTCTCTGCAAAAGTTCTTCTACACCCCAGTCTCCAAACTCCGCTCTCTGAAACGATCCTACTGCACCCCAGTCTTCAACCTCTGCTCTCCGCTACAGTCCTTCTTCACCCCAGTCTCAAACCTCTGCTCTCTGCAACTTTTCTTCTGTACACCAGTCTCCATCCAGTGCTCTCTGCAACTGTCCTGCTGCATCTCAGTCTCCAACCTCTGCTCTCTGTAGCGATCCTTACGCATCTAAGTCTCCAACCTCTGCTCTCTGCAACAGTCCTTCTGCACCCCAGTCCCCAAGCTCTGCTCTTTGTAACAGTAGTTCTGCATATCAGTTTCCAAAATCTCCTCTCTGTAAAAATTCTTCTTCACTTTAGTCTCCAAACTCTGTTCTCTGTAACACACTTTCTGCACCCCAGTCTTCAACCTCTGCTCTCTGTAACGATCTTTCTGCACCTCAGTCTCCAAACTCTGCTCTCTGTAACAGACCTTCTGCACCCCATTCTCCAACATCTGCTCTCTGTAATAGTTCTTCTGGTCACCAATATACAAACTCTGCTCTCTGTAACGCTCCTTCTGCACCCCAGTCTCCATTCTGTGCTCTCTGTAACACTCTTTCTGCACCACAGTCTCCATACTCTGCTCTCTGTAAGAATCCTTCTGCACCCCAGTCTCCAACCGCTCCTCTCTGTAACACTCCTACTGCACCTCAGTCTCCAAACTCTTCTCTCTGTAATGAACCTTCAGCACCTCAGTCTCCAACCGCTGCTCTCTTTAACAGGCCTTCTGAACCCCATTCTCCAAACTATGCTTTCTGGATCAGTCCTTTTGCAAGCCAGTATTCTAACTCTGCTCCCTGTAACAATTCTTCTGCACCTGAGTCTCCAACATCTGTTCTCTGAAACGGTCTGTCTGAACCCCAGTCTCCAAACTCTGTTCTCTGCATCAGTCCTTCTGCACCCCAGTATCCAACCTCTGCTCTCTTCAATAGTCCTTTAGCACCGCTGTCTCAAATTCTGGTCTCTGCAACAGTCGTTCTACACCCCAGTCGCAAACCTCTGCTATCTGCAACAGTCCTTCTGCACATTAGTCTCCAACCTCTGCTCTCTGCAACGAACCTTCTGCACCCGAGTCACCAACATCTGCTCTCTGCAACAGTCCTTCTGGACCTAAGTCTGAAAACTCTGCTCTCTGCAATGATTTTGCTTCACCTCAGTTCCAAAACTCTGTTCTCTGCAATGGTCCTTCTGAACCCCAGTATTCAACCTCTGCTCTCTGTAACAATCCTTCTGCACCTCAGGCTCCAAAAACTGCTCTCTGAAAAAGTCCTTCTACACCCCAGTCTCTAACATCTGATCTCTGCAACAGTCCTTCTGCACGTCAGTTTCTAACCTCTACTCTGTGTAATAGTCCTTCTGCACCTCAGTCTTCAACATTTGCTCTTTGTAAGATTCTTCTGCAATCCAGTATCCAAACTCTGCCCTCTGTAACAATCCTTCTGAACCCCTTCTCAAAACTCTGTTCTCTGTTACAGTCTTTCTGAACACCAGTCTCAATACTCTGCTTTCCACAAAGATCCTTCTGCACCCCAGTCTCATTTTTCTGCTCTCTGCAAAAGTCCTTTTCCACCCCAGTCTCCAACCTCTGCTCTCTGTAACCGTCCTCCTGTAGTGCACTCTGAAAAATCTGCTCTATGTAACGGTCCTTCTGCACCCAAGTCTCCAATCTCTGCTCTCTGTAACACTCCTTTTGCAACTCAGTCTCCAACCTCTGCTCTCTGTAATGGTCCTCCTGCAGCCCAATTTCGAAACTCTGCTTTCTGTAAAAGTCCACCTGCACCTGAATCTCGAAACTCTCCTCTCTGTAACAGTCCTTCTACACCTAAATCCCCAACCTCTGCTCTCTGTAAGAGTTCACCTGCACCTCAGTCTCCAAACTCTGCTCTCTGTACGATCCTTCAGCAACCCAGTCTGCAAACACTGCTCTGTATAATAGTCCTTCTGCAACCCAGTCTCCAAACTCTCTTCTCTGTAACTGGTCTTCTGCACGCCAGTCTCCAATCTCTGCTCTCTGAAATGATCCTACTTCACCCAAGTCTCCAAAATCTGATCTCTACAATAGTCCTTCTGCACCTCAGTCTCCAAATTCTGCTCTCTGTAAGAACCTTCTGCACCTCTTTCTTTTAGCTCTGCTCTATGTAACAGGACTTCTGCACCTCAGTCTCCAATCTCTGCTCTCTGAAAAATCCTTCTGCACCTCAGGCTTCAACCTGTTCTCCAGTTTCCAAATTCTTCTCTCAGTAACATTCCTTCTTCACCCCAGTATTTAACCTCTGCTTTCTGCAAGTATTCTGCGGCACCCTAGTCTCCAAACTCTGTCCTCTGCAACAGTCTTTCTGCTCCCCAGTCTCCAACAACTGCTCTCTGTAAAAGTTCTTCTTAACCCCAGTCTCAAACCTTTGCTCTCTGTATCTATATTTCTGCACCTCAGTCTCCAACCTGTTCTCTCTGTAACATTCCTTCTGCACCCCAGTCTCCAAACTCTGCTCTGTGTAACAGTTTTTCTATACCGCAGTCACCAAACTGTGGTCTCTGTAACGGTCTTTCTGCACCCCAATTTCCAACTTCTGCTTTCTGTAACAGTCCTTCTGAACCTCAGTCTCCTAACTCTGCTTTCTTTAACAGTCCTTCTACACATCAGTCTCCAACCTCTGCTCTCTGTAACAGTCCTTCTGCCCCTCAGTTTGACACCTCTGCTCTCTGCACGATCCTTCTGCACCCCAGTCTCCAAACACTGCTCTCTGTAACAGTCCACCTGCACTTCAGTCTCCAACCTCTCCTTTCTGTAACAGGCCTTCTGCAAGCCAGTCACCAAACTCTTCTCTTTGTAGCAGGCATTCTGCACCCCAGTCTCCAAAATCTGCTCCCTGCAATGATCCAACTGCACCTCACTCTCTAACTACTGATCTCTGCAACAGTTTTTCTGAAACTCAGTCTCCAAATTCTGCTCTCTGTAAGATGCTTCTGCACCCCTGTATCCAAACTCTGCTCTCTGTAACAGTACTTCTGCATCTCAGTCTCTTACCTCTTCTCTCTCTAAAAGTCATTCTGCACCTCAGTCTCCCAACTCTGCTCTCTGTAAGATCTTTTTGCAACCAAATGTTTAAACTCTGCACTCTGTAAGAGTACTTCTGCACAACACTCTTCAACCTCTTCTCTCTGCAACGATTCTTCTCCACCTCAGTCTCCAAACTCTGTTCTCTTTAACACTCCTTCTACACCTCAGTCTCAAACCTGTGCTTTCTGTAACATTCCTTCTACACCTCAGTCTCCAACCTCTGCTATATGTTACAGTTTTTCTATACCACAGTCTCCAAACTCTGGTCTTTCTTACGGTCCTTTTGCACCCCAATTTTCAACCACTTCTTTCTGTAACAGTCCTTCTGCACCTCAGTCTTCAAACTCTAATCTCTGTAACAGTCTTTCTACACCTCAGTCTCCAAACTCTGCTCTCTGTAACAGTCCTTCTGCCCCTCAGTCTGACACCTCTGCTCTCTGAACGATTTTTCTGCATCCCAGTCTCCAAATACTGCTCTCTGTAACAGTCCACCTGCACTTCAGTCTCCAAACTCTCCTTTCTGTAACAGGCCTTCTGCAAGTCAGTCACCAAACTCTTCTTTCTGTAGCAGGCATTCTGCACCCCAGTCTCCAAAATCTGCCCCCTGCAATGATCCAACTGCAGCTCACTCTCTAACTACTGATCTCTGCAACAGTCCTTCTGAACCTCAGTCTCCAAATACTGCTCTCTGTAAGATGCTTCTGCACCCCTGTATCCAAACTCTGCTCTCTGTAACAGTACTTCTGCATCTCGGTCTCTTACCTCTTCTCTCTCTAAAAGTCCTTCTGCACCCCAGTCTCCCAACTCTGCTCTCTGTAAGATCTTTTTGCAACCAAGTGTTTAAACTCTGCACTCTGTAAGAGTACTTCTGCACAACACTCTTCAACCTCTTCTCTCTGCAACGATTCTTCTCCACCTCAGTCTCCAAACTCTGTTCTCTTTAACACTCCTTCTACACCTCAGTCTCAAACCTGTGCTTTCTGTAACATTCCTTCTACACCTCAGTCTCCAACCTCTGCTATATGTTACAGTTTTTCTATACCGCAGTCTCCAAACTCTGGTCTTCCTTACGGTCCTTTTGCACCCCAATTTTCAACCACTTCTTTCTGTAACAGTCCTTCTGCACCTCAGTCTTCAAACTCTAATCTCTGTAACAGTCTTTCTACACCTCAGTCTCCAAACTCTGCTCTCTGTAACAGTCCTTCTGCCCCTCAGTCTGACACCTCTGCTCTCTGAACGATCCTTCTGCACCCCAGTCTCCAAATACTGCTCTCTGTAACAGTCCACCTGCACTTCAGTCTCCAAACTCTCCTTTCTGTAACAGGCCTTCTGCAAGCCAGTCACCAAACTCTTCTTTCTGTAGCAGGCATTCTGCACCCCAGTCTCCAAAATCTGCCCCCTGCAATGATCCAACTGCAGCTCACTCTCTAACTACTGATCTCTGCAACAGTCCTTCTGAACCTCAGTCTCCAAATTCTGCTCTCTGTAAGATGCTTCTGCACCCCTGTATCCAAACTCTGCTCTCTGTAACAGTACTTCTGCATCTCAGTCTCTTACCTCTTCTCTCTCTAAAAGTCCTTCTGCACCCCAGTCTCCCAACTCTGCTCTCTGTAAGATCTTTTTGCAACCAAGTGTTTAAACTCTGCACTCTGTAAGAGTACTTCTGCACAACACTCTTCAACCTCTTCTCTCTGCAACAATTCTTCTCCACCTCAGTCTCCAAACTCTGTTCTCTTTAACACTCCTTCTACACCTCAGTCTCAAACCTGTGCTTTCTGTAACATTCCTTCTACACCTCAGTCTCCAACCTCTGCTATATGTTACAGTTTTTCTATACCGCAATCTCCAAACTCTGATCTTTCTTACGGTCCTTTTGCACCCCAATTTTCAAACACTTCTTTCTGTAACAGTCCTTCTGCACCTCAGTCTTCAAATTCTAATGTCTGTAACAGTCTTTCTACACCTCAGTCTCCAAACTCTGCTCTCTGTAACAGTCATTCTGCACCTTAGTCTGACACCTCTGCTCTCTGAACAATCCTTCTGCACCCCAGTCTCCAACCACTGCTCTCTGTAACAGTCCACATGCACCTCAGTCTCCAACCTCTGCTCTCCGTAAGATCTTTCAGGAACTCAGTCTCCAAACTCTGCTCTCTATAACAGTCCTTCTGCACCCCAGTCTCCAAACTCTCCTCTCTGTAACAGGCCTTCTGCACGAGAGTCTCAAAAGTCTGCTCTCTGTAGTAGGCCTTCTGCACCCCAGTCTCCAACATCTGCTCTCTGCAATGATCCTTCTGCACCCCAGTCTCCAACTTATGCTCTCGGCAATGATCCTACTCCACCCCCAGTCTCCAACCTCTGATTACTGCAACAGTCCTTCTGCAACTAAGTCTCAAAATTCTGCTCTCTGTAAGATCCTTCTGCAGCCCTGTCTCCATGCTCGGCTTATTTCAACGATCTTTCTGCACCCAAGTCTCCAACCTCTGCTCTCTTCAATGATACTTCTGCACGCCACTCTCCAACCTCTGCTCTCTGCAATGAACCTACTGCACCCCAAACTCCAACCTCTGATTTCTCAACAGTCCTTTTGCAACTCTGTCTCCAACTTCTGCTCTCTGTAAGATCCTTCTGCACCCCTGTCTCCAAGCTCTGCTTATTGCAACGATCATTCTGCACCGCAGTGTCCAACCTCTGCTCTATGTAACAAAATTTTGCACCTCAGTCTCTAAGCCTCTGCTCTCTGCAACAGTCCTTCTGCACCCAGTCTCCAACTTCTGCCTCTCTAAGAGTCCTTCTGAAACTCAGACTCCAACATCTACTCTCTGCAACATTCCTTCTGCAGCCCAGTCTTCATCCTCTGCTCTCTGCAACAGTTCTTCTTTACCCCAGTCTCCAACCTCTGCTCTCTGCAAAAATCCTTCTGCACCCCAGTCTCCAAACTATGATCTCTGTAACAGTCCTTCTGCACCTCAGTCTCCAACCTCTACTCTCTGTAACAGTCCTTCTGCACCTCAGTCTGACACCTCTGCTCTCTGCACGATTCTTCTGCACCCCAGTCTCCAAACACTGTTCTTTATAACAGTCCTTCTGAACACCAGTCTCAAAACTCTGCTCTCTGTATCTATCCTTCTGCACCTCAGTCTCAAACCTGTGCTCTCTGTAACATTCCTTCTACACCCCAGTCTCCAAACTCTGCTCTCTGTAACAGTTTTTCTATACCGCAGTCTCCAAACTCTGGTCTTTTTAACGGTCCCTCTGCACCCCAACTTTCAACCTCTGCTTTCTGTAAGAGTCCTTTTGCACATCAGTCTCCAAACTCTGCTCTATCTAACAGTACTTCTACACCTCAGTCTCCAACCTCTGCTCTCTGTAACAGTCCTTCTGCACCTCAGTCTGACACCTCTCCTCTCTGCATGGTCATTCTGCACCTCAGTCTCCAACACTGCTCTCTGTAACAGTCCACCTGCACCTCAGTCTCCAACCTCTTCTCTCCATAAGATCCTTCAGCAACCCCAGTCTCCAAACTCTGCTCTCTATAGCCGTCCTTCTGCACACCAGTCTCCAACCTCTCCTCTCTGAAACAGGCCTTCTGGACGCCAGTCTCCCAACTCTGCTCTCTGTAGCAGGCCTTCTGCAACCCAGTCTCCAATAATGTGCTCTCTGCAACGATCCTTCTGCACCCCAGTCTTTAACCTCTGATCTCTGCAACAGTCCATCTGAACCTCAGTCTCCAAATTCTGCTCTCTGTAAGATGCTTCTACACACCTGTAATCCAACCTCTGCTCTGTGTAACAGTCCTTCTGCACCCGAGTCTCCAACCTCTTCTCTCTGTAACAGGACTTTTCAACCCTAGTCTAAAACCTCTGCTCTTTACAACAGTCCTTCTGCACACTAGTTACCAACATCTGCTCTCTGCAACAGTCCTTCTGCACCTCAGTCTTAAAACCTCTGCTCTCTGCAACGACTCTCCTGCACCCCAGTTTTCAACATCTGCTCTCTGCAACGATCCTTTTGCACCCCAGTCTCCAACCTCTGCTCTCTGCAATGATCCTACTGCACCCCAGTCTCCAAAGTCTGATCTTTGCAAAAGTCCTTTTGCAACTCTGTCTTCAACTTCTGTTCTCTGTAAGATCCTCTGTACCCCTGTCTCTAAGCTCTGCTTATTGCAACGATCCTTCTGTACCCCAGTGTTCAACCTCTTCTCTATGTAATAAAATTTTGCACCTCAGTCTCCGAGCTCTACTCTCTGCAACAGGCCTTCTGCACCCCAGTCTTCAACTTCTGCTCTCTCTAAGAGTCCTTCTGCAACTCAGTCTCCGACATCTACTCTCTGCAACATTCTTTCTGCAGCCAGCCTTCATCCTCTGCTCTCTGCCATAGTCCTTCTTCACCCAGTCTCCAACCTGTGCTCTCTTCAACAGTCATTCTGCACCCCAGTCTCCAAACTCTGCTCTCTACAACAATCCATCTGCACCTCAGTCTTCAAAATCTGTTCTCTGCAACAGTCCTTCTGCACCTCAGTCTCTAAACTCTACTCTCTGTAACAGTCCTTCTGTACTTCACTCTCCAACATCTGCTCTCGGTAGGATCCTTTTAAAACTCAGTCTCAAACCTCTGCTCTCTGTATCAATCCTTCTGCACCTCAGTCTCCAACCTCTGCTCTCTGTAACAGTCCATCTGCACGTCAGTCTGACACCTCTGCTCTCTGAACGATCCTTCTGCACCAAGACTCCAAGCACTGCTCTCTGTAACAGTCCACCTGTTCCTCAGTCTCCAACCTCTGCTCTCTGTAAGATCCTTCAGGAACTCAGTCTCGAAACTCTGCTCTCTATAACAGTCCTCTGCACCCCAGTCTCCAAACTCTACTCTCTGTAAACAGGCCTTCTGCACGCCAGTCTCCAAACTCTCCTCTATGTAGCAGGCCTTCTGCACCCCAGTCTTCAACCTCTGCTCTCTGCAACGATCCTTCTGCTCCCCAGTCTCCAACCTCTGCTCTCTTCAATGATACTTCTGCACGCCAGTCTCCAACTTCTGCTCTCTGCAATGATCCTACTGCACCCCAGTCCCCAACCTCTAATTTTCTCAACATTCCTTTGGCAACTATTATTCTGCCCCTCAGTCTCCAACCTCTGCTCTCTGTTACAGTTTTTTAATACCGCAGTCTCCTAACTCTGCTCTTTCTTATGGTCCTTCTGCACCCCAATTTCCAACCACTTCTTTCTGTAACAGTCCTTCTGCACCTCAGTCTCCAACCTCTGCTCTCTGTAACAGTCCTCCTGCACCTCAGTCTGACACCTCTGCTCTATGCACGATTCTTCTGCACCCCAGTCTCCAAACACTGTTCTCTATAACAGTTTTTCTGAACACCAGTCTCAAAACTCTGCTCTCTGTATCTATCCTTCTGCACCTCAGTCTCAAACCTGTGCTCTCTGTAACATTCCCTCTGCACCCCAGTCTCCAAGCTCTGCTCTCTGTAACAGTTTTTCTATACCTCAGTCTCCAAACTCTGGTCTTTGTAACGGTCCTTCTGCACCCCAACTTCCAACCTCTGCTTTCTATAACAGTCCTTTTACACATCAGTCTCCAAACTCTGCTTTATCTAACAGTACTTCTACACCTCAGTCTCCAACCTCTGCTCTCTGTAACAGTCCTTCTGCACGTAATTCTGACACCTCTCCTCTCTGCATGGTCCTTCTGAACCTCAGTCTCCAAACACTGCTCTCTGTAACAGTCCACCTTCACCTCAGTCTCCAACCTCTTATCTTCGTAAGATCCTTCAGCAACCCAGTCTCCAAACCCTGCTCTTTATAACAGTCCTTCTGCACCCCAGTCTCCAACCTCTCCTCTCTGTAACAGGCCTTCTGGACGCCAGTCTCCCAACTCTGCTCTTTGTAGCAGGCCTTCTGCAACCCAGTCTCCATAATGTGCTCTCTGCAACGATCCTTCTGCAACCCAGTCTCCAACCTCTGATCTCTGCAACAGTCCATCTGCACCTCAGTCTCCAAATTCTGCTCTCTGTGAGATGCTTCTACACATCTGTATCCAACCTCTGCTCTCTGTAACAGTCCTTCTGCACCCGAGTCTCCAACCTCTGCTCTCTGTAACAGGACTTTTCCATCCTAGTCTAAAACCTCTGCTCTCTACAACAGTCCTTCTGCACACTAGTTACCAACATCTGCTCTCTGCAACGGTCAATCTGGACCTCAGTCTTCAAACTCTGCTCTCTGCAACGACCCTTCTGCACCCCAGTCTCAAACCTCTGCTCTCTGCAATGATCCTACTGCACCCCAGTCTCCAATGTCTAATCTTTGCAACAGTCCTTTTGCAACTCTGTCTCAAAACTCTGCTCTTCTTACCTGTCCTTCTGCACAACAGTCTCCTATTTCTGCTCTCTGTAACAGGACTTCTGCAACCAAGTTTTCAAACTCTGCTCTTTGTAACAGGCTTTCTGCACCCAGTCTCCCACCTCTTCTCTCTGCAACGATTCTTCTCAACCCAAGTCTCCAAAATCTGCTGTCTGCAACAGTCGTTTTGAACCCCAGTCTCCAACCTATGCTCTCTGTAACAGTACTTCTACACCCAAATCTCCAAACTCTTCTCCCTTTAACAGTCTTTCTGCACCTCGGTCTCCAACCTTTGCTCTCTGTAACAGTCCTTATGCAACCCAGTCTCTAAAATCTGCTCTCTGCAACATTCCCTCTGCACCCCAGTCTTCAACATCTTCTGTCTGCAACACTCCTTCTGCACCCCAGTCTCCAAACTCCGCTCTCTGCAACGATCCATCTGACCCCAGGTTCAAACCTCTGCTCTCAGTAACAGTCCTTCTGCACCACAGTCTCCAAACTCTGCTCTCTATAAGATCCTTCTGCACTCTAGTTTTTAAACTCTGCTGTCTATAACATTCCTTCTCCACCCTAGTTATCAACCCTCAGCTCTCTGCATCTGTCCTTCTGCTCTCCAGTCCCCGGAGATCTGTTCTCTGTAAGAATCCTTCTGTTTCGCAGTCTCCAACCTCTACTCTTAGTAAAGGTTCTTCTACACCCCAGTCTCCAAAACTCTGCTTTCTGTATCAGTCTGCCTGAACCCCAGTCTCCAAAATCTGTTCTCTGTATCTATCCTTTGCACCTCAGTCTCCAACCTATGCTCTATGTAAGAGTCGTCTGCACTCCAGTCTTCAACCTCTGCTCTAGGTAACAGTCCTATACCGCAGTCTCCAAACTCTGCTCTCTGTAACTGTGTTTCTGCACCTTAATTTCCAAACTCTGCTTCCTGTAACAGGTTTTCTGCACCTGAGTCTCCAAACACTGCTCTCTGTAAAAGTCCCTCAACACCCCAGTCTCCAATCACTGCTCTCTGTAAAAGTCTACCTGTACCTCAGTCTGAAACCTCTGCCCTCCACGATTATCAGCACCCTAGTCTCCAACCACTGCTCTCTGTAACAGTCCAACTTCAGCTCAGTCTTTAACCTCTGCTCTCCGTAAGATCCTTCAGCAACTCAGTCTCCAAAACACTGCTCTCTATAACAGTCCTTCTGCACCCCAGACTCAAACCTCTCCTCTCTGTAACAGGCCTTCTGCACAAATGTCTCCAACTCTGCTCTATGCAACGATCATTCTGCACGCCTGTCTCAAAACTCTGCTCTCTGCAATGATCCTACTAAACCCCAGTCTCCACCTCTCATCTCTGAAACAGTCCTTCTGCACCTCAGTCTTCAACCTCTGCTTTCTGTAATAGGCCTTCTGCACCCCAGTCTCCAACTCTTCTCTCTGCAACGATTCTTCTCCACCCAATTCTCGAACATCTGCTCTCTGGAACTGTCCTTTTGCACCCCAGTCTTCAGACTCTCTGTAACATCCATCTGACGGAAGTCTCCAACCTCTGCTCTCTGTAACAGTCCTTCTATACCACAGTCTCCAACTTCTGCTTTCTGTAACAGCTCTTCTGCACGTCAGTCTCTAAAACTCTGCTCTCTGTAACAGTCCTTCCACACATCAGTCTGAAACCTCTGCTCTCCATGAATCTTCTGCACCCCAGTCTCCAACCACTGCTCTCTGTAACAGTCCACCAGCACCTCAGTCTCCAAAATCTGCTCTCTCTAAGTTACTTCAGCAAACCAGTCTCCAAACTTTGCTCTCTGTAACAGTTTTTCTGCACCCCAGTCTCCAACCTCTCCTCTCTGTAACAGGGCTTCTGCACACCAGTCTCGAAACTCTGCTCTCTATAGCAGGCCTTCTGCCCGCCAGTCTCCATACTCTGCTCTCTGTAGCAGGACTTCTGCACCAAAGTCTCATAACTCTGCTCTCTGCAATGATCCTTCTGCATCACAATCTCCAACCACTTCTCTCTGCAATGATCCTTCTGCACCCCTGTCTTCAAGCTCTGCTATTTGCAAAGATCCTTCTGCACCCCAGTCTTCAACTTCTGTTTTTTGTAACAGGACTTCTCCACCTCAGTCTCCAACATCTCCCCTCTGCAACAGTTTTTCTGCACCCCAGTCTCTAAATTCTGCTCTCTGCAACAGTCCTTCTGTAATGCATTCTCCGAACTCTACTCTCTGTAACATTCTTTCTTCACTCAATTCTAGATTCTCTGCTTTCTGTATCAGTCCTTCTGCAGCCCATTCTCTAACTTCTGCTCTAAGTGTCCTTCTGCACATTAGTCTCCAACCTCTGCTCTCTGCAACAGTCCTTCTGCACCCCAGTCTCCAACCTCTGCTCTGTGAAACAGTCC